>NW_019943016.1:164687-173216 GCF_002910315.2 Salvelinus sp. IW2-2015 | reverse complement strand
CTCTCTCGCTGAACTGTGTGTTGTTACCGACGGTCATTACTGTGTGTGTACTACGCATTACTGTGTGTGTACCACGTCATTACTGTCTCTCTCGCTGTACTGTGTGTGTACCAACGTCATTACTGTGTGTGGTACACGTCATTACTGTCTCTCTCGCTGTACTGTGTTGTGTACCACGTCATTACTGTCTCTCTCGCTGTCCTGTGTGTGTACTACGTCATTACTGTGTCTCTCGCTGTCGCTGTGTGTGTACTCACGTCATTACTGTCTCTCGCTGTTACTGTGTGTGTTACGTCATTACTGTGTGTGTACTACGTCATTACTGTCCTCTCTCGCTGTAGCTGTGTGTCTCGTCATTACTGTCTCTTCGCTGTACTGTGTGTACTACGTCATTACTGTGTGTGTACCACGTCAGTACTGTCTCTTCGCCTGTAACTGTGTGTGGTACTACGTCAATTACTGTATCTCTCGCTGTACTGTGTGTACTACGTCATTACTGTGTTGTGTACCACGTCATTGTTTGTCTCTCGCTGTACTGTGTGTTACTTACGTATTACTGTGTGTGTACAACGTCATACTGTCTCTCTCGCTGTACTGTGTGTGTACTACGTCATTACATGTATCTCTCGCTGTACTGTGTGTACTACGCCATTACTGTGTGTGTACACGTCATTGTTGTCTCTCGCTGTACTGTGTGTGTACTACGTCATTACTGGTTTACCACGTCATACTGTGTGTACTACGTCATTGTTTGTCTTCTCGCTGTAACTGTGTGTGTACTACGTCATTACTGTGGTGTGTACTACGTCAATGTTGCTCTCGCTGTATTGTGTGTACTACGTCATTACTGTGTCATGTGACTACGTCATTACTGTGTGTACTACGTCATTGTTGTCTCTCGCTGTACTGTGTGTGTACTACGTCATTACTGTGTGTGTACTACGTCATTGTTGTTCTCGCTGTACTGTGTGTGTACTACGTCATTACGTGTTGTGTACACGTCATGTCTTCTCGTGAACTGTGTGTACTACGTCATTACGGTGTGTGTACTACGTCATTACTGTGTGTGTACTACGTCATTGTCTCGTCGCTGTACTGTGGTGTGTTCGCGTGTCTAGCTAGGTGTCACTCAAATGGCGAGGGACTGAAGCTCATTGGCTTGAAAATCGGATTGTTAGGGGCTGTCCCACGTGGGGGTAAATGTAGGGAAAATGTCGCTTCACAGCTTCCAGAAAATAGTTGCTTTCAAATGAGGATTTGGTGGCTAATTGAGGTATGACAGTAATCCTGCTCAGGTAGATTATGCATAGTATTGTTTGATCTACACATTGATCATCTTTTTAAATTGTCTAAAGTGAAAGACATTTGATTCTTCTATCATGTTATAGTGTATTTTGAATTAATATACAATAATGAGGAAATCAAATAAAAACGGTCTCGACCAAAAATGAACAGAATATATGAACATCTCATGACATTTCAGCCAGTCAGCATTTGGCCCATGTGTGATAATTATATTTTTCTACTGTTGTTTTCTATGGTACTTGCTACGCACGCTATTGTGTTGTCAGCCACTAGTCCTTTCTCATTAAATATGATAGTCCTATTGAAACAGGGAGAGAGCTTATCTTCTCTCTGTAGCTGTGGTCCCGACTCTTGTTTATATATACAGTTTAACTGGGACAACTGGACAGAGTTATATCACTATTCACTCACTCACTCACTCACTCACTCACTCACTACTCATCACTATACTCACTATACTCACTCACCTCACTCACTCACTCACTCACTCACTCACACTCACTCACTCACTATCTACTCACTCACTCACTAACACTCACTTCCTCACACTCCCTTCTCCTCTCTCTTTATATATCATTGCCATTCCCTCATCGCTCTCTCTGTTCAATGAGTCATTGGCCTCTCATTCTCCTCCACCTCTCTACCTACCTACAGTACTAGAGTACAACGTCACGCACCTCACTGTGAGTAGTATTAGTCCCTCTGTCAAATGAGAAAGAGTACATGCTGTGTTGCTGGTAACAGTAGGCCCCATGCAGGCGAGGGTGAGAGGTGGCCTGAGCTGCAGGCTGGTTTAATGAGTGCCCTGTCTGTGGAGTAGTCCGGACAGGATAGAGCGCCCCACCAGCCTAACCCAGCCCAGGCTAAAACAGCCCTGGCTGGCTTGCCTTAGCCTGCCTCTCCACTGCTCTCAACCTTCCACTGGCACCTTGCTACGCCATTGGTCCCTGCTAGGACCGCGAGTCGTGGCTCCCCTGCTAGGACCGGAGAGTCGTGGCTCCCCTGCTAGGCCGCGGGTCGTGGCTCCACGCTCCGCTAGGCCGCGGGTCGTGGCTCCCCTGCTAGGCCGCGGTCGTGGCTCCCCTGCTAGGCCGCGGGTCGTGGCTCCGGCTAGGCCGCGGTCCGTTGTCCCCTGCTAGGCCGTGGGTCCACATCTGAAGAGGATGCCCACCACCGTTTTGGCTCTCTGCACTTTGTGTGTTGCTGTTGCTTTCAGATTGTTGGTGTGAGTGTGTAGGCTCTGCAGGGATGTTATGCAGGGCTATATTTGCTCCCTGGTGGCTGCGCAGGCTGCTGTCAGCAACTATGCCAGACACACACAGGCTACATAACACACACACGCAGTGTCAAAGCCCAATATAACACAACCACCACAACACCTCAGGAAAGTACAGAAGACACATTCAGGGTACCCTGGGCCAAGCCAGCACAAGCCGCACAAACACACTCCTCTTATCAATCAGAGCCGTCTGTCAACAGTGAGTATACACGCAGCTCTAGTCTTTTCCCTCCACTAACAGACGATATGGCTGATCTCTCTGGCTCGCTGTCTCTCTGGCTGTCTCTCGGCTGTCTCTCTCTGGCTGGCTGTGTCCTGGCTGTCTGTCTGGCTGTCTCTCTGGTCTGCTCTGGCTACCTGTTGTCTGTCTCCAAAGAGAGCCATATTGGATAGACTGCATGGGCACCTTTGGCCCTAGCAGGTCTCAATGAGGAATTTTCCTTGTTTAAAAGGCTAAAAATATGTAGGCTGAAAATACCCTCCTAACATTTAGGCTATGACATGCATATGGATCTTTGTGTGTTTTGTAATATATATATATTTTATATACACTACCATTCAAAGTTTTGGGATCACAAAAAAAGAACATCAATTGATCAGAAATCACGTGTAAGACATTGTTAATGTTGTAAATGACTATTGTACTGGAAATGAAGGCTGATTTTAAATATATCTACCATAGGCGTACAGAGGCCCCATTATCCAGCAACCTCACTCCTGTGTTTTCCAATGGCACGTTGTGTTAGCTAAATCCAAGTTTATCATTTTAAAAGGCTAATTGATCAATAGTACCCTTTGCAATTATGTTAGCACCAGCTGAAAACTGTTGTGCTGATTTTAAAAAAGCCATAAAACTGGCCATCTTTAGACAGTTGAGCATCTGGAGCAAAAGCATTGTGGGTTCGTTACAGGCTCAAAATGGCCATAAAATAAAGACCTTTTTCTGAAACCTCGTCAGTCTATTCTGTGTTCTGAGAAATGGAAGGCTAATTCCATGCGAGAAATTTCCCAAGAAATGAGATCTCGTACAACGCTCTGTACTACTACTACCCTTCACAGAACAGCGCAAACTGGCTCTAAACCGGAATAGAAAGAGAGTGGGAGGCGCCCTTGGTGCACAACTGCGCAAGAGGACAAGTCATTAGTGTCTAGTTTGAGAAACAGACACTCACACAGTCCTCAAGATGGCAGCTATCATTACATAGTACCCACAAAACACTTGGTCAGGGGGTGATGCAAGACCCGATGGTCACTCTGACCAGAGTCTAGCGTTTCCTCTGTGGATTGGAGAAACTTCCAGAGGACAACTCACTTTGCTGCATTCCACCAAATCGGCCCTTTATGGTAGAGTGGTGGAGACGGAAGCCACTGTTAATAAAGGGCACACGACAGCCAGCTTAGTTTGCCAAGGCACCTAATAGACTCCCAGACCATGAGAAACAGATTCTCTGGTCTGATGAAACAAGATTGGAACTCTTTGGCCTGGATGCATCATGTCTGTGGAGGAAACCTAGACACCATCCCTAGGTGAAAGTCATGGTGGTAACAGCATCCATGCTCTGGGGAGGTTTTTTTCAGCAGCAGGGACGTGGGAGAACTCAGTCAACGATCCGAGGACAGACTATCAGAGCAAGTACAGAGCAGATCCACTTGTTGAAAAACCGCCTCAGAGCACTCAGCGACCTCAGACTGGGGCGGAAGGTTCATCTTCCAAAGGTTAAAGCACGCCTAAGCACACAGCCAAGCCAAGCAGGAGTGGCGTTTGGGGCATGTCTCGAAAGTCTTGAGTGGCCAGCCAGAGCCGGACTTGGAACCCGATTGACCATCTTGGAGAGACCTGAAATAGCTAGTGCAGCAACACTCCTTATTTGCTTGCCAATTGTGCTTCGCACAACAAGTCCTCTTGTAAAGGGTCTGATACTTATGTAAATGTAACATTTCAGTGTTTTTTCTTTTTTGCTTGTTTTATAAAAATACATCATTGATTTGTCATTCTTTCCCCACAGCAGGCGCTGTTGGGATCTGTTGGGCAAATACTGACTTTGAGATCTATACTAATTGCCTCACCTGGTCTGCTTTGTGTTGTTTGTCGTGACATTATCTCATGGCCCCTATGCACGCCTGAAAGGGCATCATACCCGAGAACGTTCGTCGTGGGAATAAAAATACAGTATGTAAACTTTTCGGGTGACGCCGACCAAATTCAATGGACATGTGTGTTATAGATCTGTCATTCTCATTGATAGTAAGTCTAAGAAGAGGTATCTGTTCTATGTTACTATTTCAATTTTTAAAAACATTTTATTATAACCATTATTACAACTAGGCAAGCAAATTTCTAATTTACAGATGTCGGCCCTACCCCGGCCACCCGAAGTCGCTGGCGCAATTGTGTGCCGCCCTATGGGACTCCCAATCACGGCCGGCATGTGATGCAGCCTGGATTCGGAACCAGGTACTTGCAGTGAACCCTCTGCACTGAGATGCAGTGTGTCTAGACCGCTGCACCACTCGGGAAGCCCCATGATTCCCATACGATGCAAAATACTATATTTTTGGGTTATGGAAATATATTTCACAGGGATTTAGGTGGTACAAATGATTCTCTACACTAACTTGCCTGTTTTGTCACATAAATTGAAAGACAAACTATTAGAATTTTAGCAACCAGGAAATGGCGGAGTGATTTCTTCATACTGCATCTTTGTTTATTCACCAAGTGCTGTCCTATTTTTGTTCTTCTGTCTCCAGTCAGTATTAACACCAGACAATATATTCCAGTCTGAACCTCTGTTTCCAGACAGGGAACCATGGAAAACATAACAAGTGTTCTTGTGATGTTCTTGTTGTAATGCTGGGGCTGATGAGTAACCTTGCCTGAGACTGAAGACTTGTGTGGCTCCCTTTAGGTTATGGTTAGACTATAGTTTAGAGGACTAGACAGCATTGTGGTTCAACCTCCGTCCACAGACAGCGCGAAAGGCTCTTCTGGACCTGTGGGAACCCCCAACCCTTACAAGCCCTTTCTAAACCACAGTATTGCCTCAGTCTGGTTGACGTGAACACACCCCCACACACACACACACACACACACACACACACACACACACACAGTGATATTTTAGGAGCTCTCCATATCTCTGCTGTTTCGCTGGCTCGCTGGAGGCTATAATTATATGCTCGTTTCAGAGAATGTTGATTCTGTGGTCATTCATTGATTCAGTCTCTTCCTCTTGCCAAAACAAAACATATATTTTCCATCTCTGAAATTAGTCATGTTGTCACTGAAATAACTGCATAGACAGTGTTTTCAGCAGCGGTGGCAAAGGTAGTGTGGGGAGGTGGCGCGTCTCCGAGAAAATGTTAGAGCCCCCTCTTGCCACAGAGACAAAGTCTTGTTTTAAAGCTGCTTTCCACAGTAATGACGTAGTACACACACAGTAATGACGTGGTACACACACAGTTCAGCGAGAGAGACAGTAATGACGTGGTACACACACAGTAATGACGTGGTACACACACAGTTCAGCGAGAGAGACAGTAATGACGTGGTACACACACAGTATCTGCACATTAGTGACATAGTACACAATTTTCGGGGAKCAGTTTTGACTCGTGGGTGCTACTTTCAGAACTACTGGCAAGAAAAAAAACGGTATACCAAAGTACCAGATAATATCTTTAAGTTGAATATGCTTTTAAAAGACAGCAAACTGTCATCTTTCATTGTACTATAGTGCAGCATGAAGACACACTGCAACCACCTTATTCTGATATACTATAAACGACACACAAGGTGGAATAGAAGAGATAAAATGAGTTGTAATTCTTCTGGTGGAACATGGGAAGACCAGTGTTGGGGGTACTCAAATAACTTTTTTTGCGGTAACGAGTTAGCTAGCTAGCAAGATGGCAGCGCCAACAGCCTTGACATCGTGGAAGAATTCACAGTATTATTCACATTATTTTGACTTGGTAGAAGAAAAGGAGGAAAAAAAAAACATAATAAAATACTAACTGTGCCTCGGGGATAAACGCATGTCAACTGTGAAAAACTCAACTTCAATTATCAAGAAGCACCTTCAGGCCAAGCACAGCTCCACAAGACTGGTGGAGAAAAAGACCTACGCCAGCCGATTGCCGTTGATGCGGAGGATTACGGTGCATCTGTTCAGGCTAAACCCGTCACCACGAGATAACTAAACGAACATGTATGAGTCTTTGATTTCATGCCATTTATTTCAATGCATTATGTTTAGGATTTATCTGAGATTTTGCATGTGGTCAGCAGTTTAACGCACAGGTTATTTCCATTTTTCAAGTCGGGCTTGGTGTGACTTAATAGCCTGTATTTAGTGGCTTTAATATGTATATCTCATTTCATYAAGCTGCCTAAAATGTTTTGTTTTGATTTATGGACAATGATGCTTTGATGCGTTGAGTGCCTCAAGCACTGAGATGCAGTGCCTTAGACCACGTCACCACTCGGGAGAAAAATACACAGTTCAATTTACTACAACAACTATTAGGAAATGGGACAGAGATCTCAGCCTTGAGCTCTCCCACGATTTTCAAATGACATCACAATGCTACATTGACAACTCTAGGAGCTTAGCGGAACATTCCACGAGTTCTAAGTAGGCAAGCCATTCTACGGTAGTGTGTTCCCTTTACTAGGCATAACAATGACTAATACGGTAAGGCGGTAATGTTCGGTAAGGCAAACGTAATGTAACAACTAACGATTTACTTTCCACAGTAAGTACCGGTGTAATTTAACAAGTTACTTTTAAAATGGCATTAAATGTTGTAACCTAACGAGTTACTTTTTTAAAAGTAACGTTCCCCAACACTAGGGAAGACACATCATTACACACACACAGTCTCTTTAGACAGACATCATCATCATCATCATCATCTCTGTATCACGTAAATCTCTGCCTGCGCTTTAGAGAGCACCCTGCTCATCCCTGTCACACACGTGATGCAGTGGGGGGGGGGGAGACCCATGCTCACGTCACATGACACAAGCACCACACACACTGCACTTTACGTCACATGACACAAGCGCCACACACTGCACAGTTACACCCCCCCCCCCGACACTGTGCTATGTCACAAGCAGTTTCCGCCAGCTTTGCCAGGGCTTCATACAGCTAATGAAGGGTGGAAAGCTTATCAACATGTGTCTGGATCAGAAGGGAAGACAGGGACAGACCTGTATTAAAAGACTGTGTTCAAAACCATTCAAATAGTTGAAGAGACAGTTTAGTTGAGTAACCAACCAAATCTCAAGGCATATTGGCTCCACATATATAGGGAAAAGGGAGATACCTAGTTAGTTGTCCAACTGAATGCATTCAACTGAAATGTGTCTTCCGCATTTAACCCAACCCCTCTGAATCAGAGAGGTGCGTGGGGGCTGCCTTAAATCGACATCCAACTAATTGACTCGATCATTCACAATAAATCTATTTCACAAATGTACTATTTTGGATGAACAGCATAACAAAAAACTACCATATCCTATTATTTTAACAACAATTTGACACCAAACATCATCAAGCCTTTAACTACATTTAAAATGCGATTCCCATGGGGGACCAGAACGAAAATYTATGCACTCACTACTGTAAGTCTCTCTGGATAAGAGCGTCTGCTAAATTACGTAAATGTAATATAGGGAACTCATAGGATGTGCTAACACCATTGGTTTACCCTTTAGGGAACTCAGAGGATGTGCTAACTAGAGGTCGACCGATTKAATCGGAATGGCCGATTAATTAGGGCCGATTTCAAGTTTTCATAACAATCGGTAATCGGCATTATTGGACACCGATTGTGACCGATTACATTGCACTCCACGAGGAGACTGCGTGGCAGGCTGACTACCTGTTACGCGAAAGCAGCAAGAAGCCAAGGTAAGGTGCTAGCTAGCATTAAAC
>NW_019943016.1:157671-158757 GCF_002910315.2 Salvelinus sp. IW2-2015 | reverse complement strand
CGAGCCCAGGTAGGAGCGAGGAGAGGGACGGAAGCTATACTGTTACACTGGCAATACTATAGTGCCTATAAGAACATCCAATAGTCAAAGGTATATGAAATACAAATGGTAGAGAGAGAAATAGTCCTATAATTCCTATAATAACTACAACCTAAAACTTCTTACCTGGGAATATTGAAGACTCATGTTAAAAGGAACCACCAGCTTTCATATGTTCTCATGTTCTGAGCAAGAAACTTAAAACGTTAGCTTTCTTACATGGCACATATTGCACTTTCTTCTCCAACACTTTGTTTTTGCATTATTTAAAACAAATTGAACATGTTTCAATATTTTAGGCTAAACTGATTTTATTGATGTATTATATTAAGTTAAAATAATAGTGTTCATTCAGTATTGTTGTAATTGTCATTATTACAAATAAAAAATTATTGGCCGATTAATCGGTATCGGCTTTTTTTGTTCCTCCAATAATCGGTATCGGCGTTGAAAAATAATGATCGGTCGACCTCTAGTGGTAACATCATTGGTTTACCCTTTAGGGAACTCAGAGGATGTGCTAATACACCATCGGTTGTCCCTGGTATAAGTAGGGCAGTGGCGGTCTTGGAATTTGAGGTTACGGTAATTGCCAATGTACACGGTCAACGACATAACCGTTCGAGGGTGGGAGGGTTTAAAAAAGGGAATGTTTGTACACTTTGTTAACATGGATATAGTTCTGGAGTCCAGACAGGCTACTTTAGGAAACTTCATGAATGGACATATAGGCCTATAGAGAGAATCAGCCAACTAAAACACGCACAGCCCTGTAAATCAAAGTTACGAGAGTATGTCAGAAACTTTCCTTAAAATGTATTAGAAAAACCTGCATCGCAGTGCTAGCTGTGCCACCAGAGATTCTGGGTTCGAGTCCAGGCTATGTCGCAGCCGGCCGCGACCGGGAGGCGGCGCATAATTGGCCCAGCGTCGTCCAGGTTAAGGAGGGTTCGGCCGGCAGGGATATCCTTGTCTCATCGCGCACTAGCGACTCCTGTGGCGGGCCGGGCGCAGTGCACGCTGACCAGGTCGCCAGGTGTACAGTGT
>NW_019943016.1:155043-155964 GCF_002910315.2 Salvelinus sp. IW2-2015 | reverse complement strand
GCCCTAGGTATAAGAGTACCAGCCCTAGGTATAAGAGTACCAGCCCTAGGTATAAGAGTAACAGCCCTAGGTATAAGAGTAACAGCCCACATCCCCTAAATATATCCTTAATCCCCATAACTCAACAACGCACCAGCGTCAAACAGAAGGTATACTTTACATTGCGTCCTCTGTCACTCCTATGGTCCTCCATGGCGATGTAATAAAAAGGTGTGTTGTTGATTATTCCCTAAGACCACTCACAGTAACTCTGCCCACGGTGCACCGCTGACCCTATTCCACCCCTCCCCTCTCTGCCAGGCTCAGATTAATATATTCAATCATGAAAATTCCCCTGGATTATATATCTCTGGCTGGATGGACGGCTGGCTTCCGCAATGCATCCTACTGTTACCACGAGTACCTGTCAAAAAACCCACGCTGCCAAGCTCTTACCAATTCTCTGACTCTCTAAAATAGGTCTTTCCAAAGACAATTACAGGATAAAGGTAAGCTTCTTACTTCTTAGAGATTAAGGGGCTAAGCTTAGGGGTAGAACTTTTGCTCTATTGGAGCACAGGAATACCAAAGTAATCAAAAAAAGGACTGGAGAGGACGCAGGGCACTTCTGTTGCATTATTTAACATGGAGTATGATACAGAAAACTGCAGATACCAGTTGGCTTAAGAAAAGCGTGAGTTTCATTCAAAGCTAGCTCTCTCTCTTCCCCATCTGTCAGTGTCCTCATGTAACTGACTGGTTATAAGACCTGGGTCTTTTACGTGACTGAAGTTCTAGGTCCCTCCAACCCTCTGAGCTAAAGCCTGGTGCCTAGGCATTAACTAACACGATTCCACAGACTAAGCCAGGGGATAACCTTTTCAGTCGCTACCCTATTCTGATAACTCAATCAATCAGTCCCTCAACGTTACTATTCAATAC
>NW_019943016.1:150309-154499 GCF_002910315.2 Salvelinus sp. IW2-2015 | reverse complement strand
TCAATCAATCAGTCCCTCAACGTTACTATTCAATACATCAGTCCCTCAATGTTACTATTCAATACATCAGTCCCTCAATGTTACTATTCAATACATCAGTCCCTCAATGTTACTATTCAATACATCAGTCCCTCAACGTTACTATTCAATACATCAGTCCCTCAACATTACTATTCAATACATCAGTCCCTCAACATTACTATTCAATACATCAGTCCCTCAGTGTTACTATTCAATACATCAAATCAATCCCTCAATGTTACTATTCAATACATCAGTCCCTCAACGTTACTATTCAATACATCAGTCCCTCAACGTTACTATTCAATAAATCAGTCCCTCAACGTTACTATTCAATACATCAGTCCCTCAATGTTACTATTCAATACATCAATCCCTCAACGTTACTAATCGATACATCAATCAATCCCTCAACGTTACTAATCGATACATCAATCAATCCCTCACCGTTACTAATCGATACATCAATCAATCCCTCAACGTTACTATTCGATACATCAATCAATCCCTCAACGTTACTATTCGATACATCAGTCCCTCAACGTTACTATTCGATACCTCAGTCCCTCAACGTTACTATTCAATACATCAGTCCCTCAACGTTACTATTCAATACATCAGTCCCTCAACGTTACTATTCAATACATCAGTCCCTTGGCTTGTTTATGTGTTTTGTGCCTTTTGCGCTCTCTCGCAACCCTCAGGCATCCTACTGTTACCACGACGTACCTGTCAAAAAAAACCCACGCTGGCCTAAAGCTCTTACCAATTCCTCTGACTCTCTAAACTGAGGTCTTCCAAACCAGACAATGTTGAGGAGATAAAGGTAAGCTGTCCCTTACTTCTAGAGATTAGGGGGCTAAGCTTAAGGGTAGAGACTTCTTTGCTCTATTCGGAGCAACAGGGAATACCAAAGTAATCAAAGAAAGGAACTGGATGAGGCGCAGCGGCACTTCTGGTTGCATTATTTAACATGGATGTAATGATACAGAAAAACTGGCACGATTACCCAGTTGGCTATAAGAAAAGCGTGCAGTTTCATTATTCAAAGCTACTCTCTCTCTTCCCCTTGTCAGTGTCCTCATGGTAACTGACTGGTTATACAGACCCTGGGTCTCTTTACGTGAGCTGAAATGTTTAGGTTCCTGCCAACCTCTGGAGCTAAAGCCTGGTGCCTAAGCATTAACTAACACGGGATTCCGACAGACTAACCAGGGATAACCTTTTCAGTCGCTCCCCCTATTCCTGATATCTCAATCAATCAGTCCCCTCAAACGTTACTATTCAATACATCAGTAGTCCTCAATGTTCTAATTTCCAATACATTCACGTCCCTCAATCGTTACTATTCAATACAGTCAGTCCCTCAATGTTATATTGCCAATACATCAAGTCCTCAGACGTTAACTATTTCAATACAGTCATCCCTCTATACATTTAACTATCAATAATCAAGTCCCGGTCAACATTACATTCAATCACATCGTCCCTCAGTGTTTACTATTCATAATACATCAAATCAAGCTCTCAATGTTACATTGCATACATCAGTCCCCTCAACGTTACTGATTCAATTACATCAGTCCCTCAGACGTTTTCTATCAATAAAATCAGTCCCTCAACGTTACTTTCAACATACATCAGTCCTAATGTTACTATTCAATACATCAATTCCCTCAAGGTTAACTAAATCCGATACATCAATCAATCCCTCAAACGTTACTAAATCGGATACATCAATTCAATCCCTCACCCGTTACAACGGATACAGTTCAATCAGATCTCCTCAACGTGTTCAACTGAATTCGATACTATCAAATCAAATCCCTCACGTATACTATTCGAATACATCAGTCCCCTCAACGTTACTTATTCGATCACTAAGTCAGTCCTCAACGTTACTATTCAAACATCAGTCCCTCAGACGTTACTATTCAAAGTACATCAGGCCTCAACGTTTACGATTCAATACATGCGAGTCGCCCTCAACGTTACTATCAATAACATCATCCCTCAACGTAACTATTCAATACAATCAAAATCATCGCCCTCAAGTGTTTAACTGATTCAATACAAGTCAAATCAATCCCTCAATGTACTATTCAATACATCAGCCCCTCAACGTTATACAAGTACATCAAATCATCCCTCAATGTTAACTATTCAATACATCAGTCCCATCAACGTTACTATTCAATAACATCATCCCTCCAATGGTTAACTATTCAATTACATCAGTCACTGCAACGTTACTATTCTATATACAGTAGCAAATATCAATCCCTCAATGTTAACTTATTCAAAATACAATCCCAAATCATCCCTCAATGGTTACTAATTCAATTACACAAATCATCCCTCAATGTGACTAAATTCAATAATTCAGTCCCTCAATATTACTATTCAATAAATCAGCTCCCTCACGTTACTATTCAATACATCAGTCAAGCTCCAAAACGTTTAACTAATTCAATACATCCGTCACTCACGTTACTATTCATACATCAGTCCTCGAATGTTACCATTCATACAATCAGTCCCTCAAATGTTACCATCAATACATCAGTTCCCTCAAAGTTACTAAATTCAATACAATCAGTCCCTCAATGTTACTATTCAATTACATCAGTCCCTCCAGATCGTACTAATTCAATACATCAGTCCCTCACACGTGTACTATTCAATACATCAGTCCCCTCAACGTCGTTACTAAATTCAATGACATCAGTCCCTCAAGTTAACCTATTCGATACATAGTCCCTCAATAGTCATAGATTCAATACATCAGTCCCCTTAATGTTACTATTCAATACATCAGTCCCTCAACGTTACTTTCAATAAATCAAAACAGTTCCACTCAACGTTTACTATTCAACAAATGCGTCCTTAAACGACCGCTTCACAACAATGCGCCCAGGTCTTTCAGGAGGGTTCTTCAACCTCCTAAAAATAGCAAACCCTGTGGCCAAATAAAAAAGTCTAACTCACAAATAGCCCTGATCTCCTTAAGACCTGAGCCGTCCAGCATTATCTCTAGGCTAATTGGCGTTCAAAGCGTGTCTGAGAAAAAACTCATTGGCAGAGGTGTGGGCGGGCGCAGGAACACTCAGCATTACTGGTATCTGTAGTGCATGTGTTTCCCGCAGCTATTCAGAGGGGCAACTCCCCCCCGCCGCCGCACAAACCTGAACAAATACAAGCAAGAGGGGAGATACAACAGAGCATTTGCTCAGAGGATTTCATCATTTCAAAGATACAAAAAATATATAAAAAAAAATTTTTAAAGGTTGTTTTTTTTCTTTGTATATCTGTTTACCAGATCATATTTGTGTTATACTCCTACATATAATTCACATTTCCAACAAACTGAAATGCGTTTCCCTTTCAATATGGTATCAAGGATAGGCATATTCCTTGCTTTCAGGTCCTGAGCTTACAGGCAGTCAGATTAGGGTGTCATTTAGGCGAAAAATTTTAAAAAAGGGGCGGATCCTAAGAGGATTTAAGGACCCCCTCATCTCGGTTGCACATTGTTGTTCTACACCTGATTCAACTAATCAATGGCTTGATGATATGTTGACAAGTTAAAACAGCAGGTGTGCCAGTGGTGGAATGGAACAAACATGTGAACCGACTGAAATTCCCCAGAGAAGGGATTGAGAAACACAGCAGTAGAGAAGAGAAGTTTCTGTCCTTGACTGCAGGCACTGTGGGTGTGCACGTAAATTCACAGGAAGCACATTGACATCAACGCATCACACCGCAACGCACAACACGCTCCTTACAGATCTCTAGGTTTTACCTTACTGTATAAGGAAGTGTTTTTATCAGGGGAGGCCTGTGATTGCATAATGATGAGCTAAGACTGTCTGCGTGTCAGAGGTGGATTATTGAAGTGGCTGATCTTGAGAGATGAGCTGGGGGCAGCCAGGGTTCGAAGTACACACCTGTTTGTCCTTCAGACTGTTGGTCCCTGGTCCCTGACGACGATCTGTTAGTTCCATGGACCAAACAGGCTGAAGGACCAACAGATAGTGCCATGGACCAACAGGCTGAGGGAAACAATCAGTTTGTCTTCACCTGTTGGTCCTGCCACTATCGTTTGTCCTTCAGCCTGTTGGTCCCTGCCACTATCCGTTTGTCCCTTCAGCCTGTTGGTCCCTGCACTA
>NW_019943016.1:132288-150284 GCF_002910315.2 Salvelinus sp. IW2-2015 | reverse complement strand
TCCGTTTGTCCCTTCAGCCCCAGTGGTTGGGTTCTCATGACTCCAGTTTTAGCTTAACGAGCTGACTGTGGCGACGGATTGCAGCTGTCCCGTTGGTCAACGACAGACAGACTGCACAGACACACAGGCGTACAGGAAGTTATTAAAAGGCTCCTTCTGTAGGCAGATCAACTGACCTCCCACTGAGTGATAAACGACTGATAACAGAATGAAAAGTGGTCAACAACTCTGAACTCATASAAGTTAAAGAAAAAGGGTATTTTAGCCATTCAGTCACACATGAATCCTCAATGTCCTTGAGAGCTATGTCCCAAACTCAGTAAACTGACTATATAAAAAGAGAAAGGCAAAACTCAGTGCTGCAGTCAAGGACATTGAGCTCTCTCMCTCTCCCTCTCTGATACTTTTATCCAAAACGACTTACAGTATTTTACATACGGGTGGTGCCGGATATCYAACCCATTATCCTGGCGTTGCGGGCGCCATTACCAACTGAGCTACAGAGGTTGTCAGACAACCTCTCGTCTTCCGAGGTGAGATCTCTCTCTCATTGGCTCCTGACTCCAGCCATCCAGTGGTAGTCTTTACAACAGATGACCAATCTAGAAAGACTAACGATGCAGCGGTTTTAGCTACTTGAACAACGTCTGGTTCTTAACTCAGACCCAGGACCAAGGTTGGGGGTGAGGTTAGGATAAGGTTAGATAATACATGATATGTTGCCATAGTTTCATCCTTACTAACATGGCCAGATGGGACAGTGACAACAACACCCTGTGTCCTCAGAGGAGGCCGTTTATCTTTCTGGGGAAGGTCACAAATCAGGATGGAGGACGGTGTCAGAGCGGGGGAAGGGTAACATCTCAGTCACAACCTTGGAGTTCCGGTAGAGTGAGTGAGATCTCCTCCAGGGCAGAACAGGGCAGGGGTGAGTGAGTTCTCCTCCAGGGCAGAACAGGGCAGGGGTGAGTGAGATCTCCTCCAGGGCAGAACAGGGCAGAGGTGAGTGAGTTCTCCTCCAGGGCAGAACAGGGCAGAGGTGGTCCAGATGTATAGCTTCCTGTATAGCGTTCTGTATAGCTTCCTGTATAGCATTCTGTATAGCATTCTGTATAGCTTCCTGTATAGCTTCCTGTATAGCTTCCTGTATAGCTTCCTGTATAGCTTCCTGTATAGCTTCCTGTATAGCTTCCTGTATAGCGTTCTGTATAGCGTTCTGTATAGCGTGTGTAGATGTATGAATCCACTGTAGGGACCTGGGAGTGGCCCAGTGGTCTAAGGCACTGCATCGCAACACTAGCTGTGCCACTAGACATTCTGGTTTGAGTCCAGGCTCTGTCCCAGTCAGCCGCGACCGGGAGAACCATTGGGCGGAGCACAATTAGCCCAGCGTCGTCCGGGTTAAGGGAGGGTTTGGCCGGCAGGGATGTCTTTGTCCCATCGCGCTCTAGCGACTCCTGTGGCGGGCCGGGCTCAGTGCACGCTGGCACGGTCGCCAGGTGTATGGCGTTTCCTCCAACACGATGGTGCGGCTGGCTTCCGGGTTGGGCATTGTGTCAAGAAGCAGTGCGGCTTGGTTGGGTTATGTTTCAGAGGACGCATGGATCTCGACCTTCACCTCTCCTGAGTCTGTAGGGGAGTTGCAGCGATGAGACAAGACTGTAACTACCAATTGAATACCACGAAATTGGGGAGAAAAATGGGTAAAAAAATATATATAATTATATATATATTAAATGAATATACTGTATATAACGACTGTGTGAACATTAGGATATAAACAAACAGAACCATACATACAGCTGATTTAGTGCATCTACATTAATGTAAAACAAGCTAGTCCTGGCCACTCCATCTAATTTACTGCTGTGCGCTGGCTGTGGGCTAAACACGTACATTAGTTTGTTATTCAGTGTGGGGAGGGGACCCATGCTGCCRGGCCTGCATACCGTAATGGAGAGGAGCGAGAGCGGTGTGATTTAACAGCCATCCAGGACACCTTTCATATAGTGTTCCCTGAGTACTGGTGCCTGCGTCTGCCCACCGGCTGTACCGTACTGTACTGCCTGACAGATTAACTCAACTCAGTCCTCCTACTCAGCTCTCTCTCTCTCTCGGTCTCTGTGTCTCCCATTCAACAGAAGCATGGATGGAGTAACCAGCCAGGGGATTGCCTCAGGAGCAACACATTGAGAACATAGGCCTTCTGTTACTGTACTTACGTCACACCTCAATCACCCATCTTGGGGGGGGGTTCCAGAAAGATTATCTCTAATGACAAATGTGATGCATTGTCTTTAGTACACCCAATTATACCAACTACATAGACATTCAATTGGTGTATCACTTTTTTACAAAAGCATTTCAACATTAAGTGCCTTGGGCCTCATTTATAGCCCTCATTTCAGGGTCTTAAATGCCAGGAAGAGAAAGGACAGATGGAAGTGGAAAAATTCAACTCCCCAGACAGGAAGAAACCCAGTGGAATAGATCAACTCCCAGACCAGGAACAAACACAGTGGAATAGATCAAACTCCCCAGACAGAGAAACACCAGTGGAATAGATCAAACTCCCCAGACAGGAAGAAACACAGTGAACAGATCAATCCCCAGACAGAAAGAAACACAGGAACAGAATCAACTCCCAGACAGGAAGAAAACACAGTGGAATAGATCAACTCCCCAGACAGGAAGAAACACAGTGGAATAGATCAACTCCCCAACAGAAGAAACACAGTGACACCAGACTCGCAGGACAGGAGGGGAAGCTTTCATCTTCACAAGTTCAAAACCCTCTATTTGTAGCTGTTAGAGGGTGTCTGACCGTCAGTGGCGGCCCATCCATTAGGGCATAGGAAGCCACCACACTTTGATTGGTCAAAAAAAGAAACAGTTTATTATTTAAAAAAACTATATACACACCGTTCAAGAAAGTTGGGTCACTTCAAAATGTCACTTGTTTTTGAAAGAAAAAGAAAAACCTTTTTGTCATTAAAATAAAATTGATCTGAAATACGGTGTACAGATTTTAATTGGTGTGTGAAATAAATGACTATCGGTAGATGCGTAAACCGCAGATTTTTTTTAGGGAATATCTAATAGGCGTACAGTGGCCGCCATCTATCAGCACACAATTAGGGCACGTTGTGTAGCTTATCCAATTTTAAGTCCCCTTTTAAAAGGCTAATTGATCTATTAGAAAACATGTTTGCAATTCATTAATAGCACAGCTGAAAACTGTTGGTGCTGATTAAAGAACCAATAAAACTATGGCCTCTGATCTTAGACTAGTTGATATCTGGAGCACGACATTTATGGGTTCGATTTAACAGGCTCAAACATGGCCAGAAACAAAGTCCTTTCTTCTGAAACTGGTCAGTATATTCTTGTTCTGAGAATTGAAGGCTATTCCATGCGAGAAATTGCCAAGAAACTGAAGATCTCGTACAACGCTGTGTACTACTCCCTTCACAGAACAGCACAAACTGGCWCTAACCAGAATAGAAAGGGGAGTGGGAAAACCCGGTGCACAGCTGAGCAAGAGGACAAGTACATTAGAGTGCCTAGTTTGAGAAACAGACACCTCACAAGTCCTCAACTGGCACCTTCATTAAATAGTACCCGCAAAACACCAGTCTCAACATCAACAGTGAAGAGGCGACTCCGGGATGCTGGCCTTCTAMGCAGAGTTGCATAGAAAAATCCTTATCTCAAACAGGCCAATAACAAGAAAATATTAAGACGGGCAAAAGAACACAGACACTTGACAGAGGAAGATTGGAAATGGACAGACACATCTAAGTTTGAGGTGTTCGGATCACAAAGAAGAACACTCTTGAGACCCAGAATAAAATGAAAAGATGCTGGAYGAGTGCTTGACGCCATCTGTCAAGCATGMTGGAGGCAATGTGATGGTCTGGGGGTGCTTTGGGAGGTGGTAAAGTGGGAGATTTGTACAGGGTAAAATGGATCTTGAAGAAGGATATCACTCCATTTTGCAACGACATGCCATACCCTGTGGACGGCSRTAAATTGGAGCCAATTTCCTCCTACAACAGGACAATGATCCAAAGTACAGCTCCAAACTATGTAAGAACTATTTAAGGAAGAAGCAGTCAGCTGGTATTCTGTCTATAATGGAGTGGCCAGCACAGTCACCAGATCTCAAACCTGTTGTGGGAGCAGCTTGACCGGCAAGAAGTGCCCATCAAGACAATCCAACTTGTGGGAGGTGCTTCAGGAAGCATGGGGTGAAATCTCTTCAGATTACCTCAACAAATTGACAACTAGAAGGTCAAAGGTCCGCAAGGCTGTAATTGCRGCAAATGCGAAGATTCTTTGACAAAAGCAAAGTTTGAAGGACACTTCTTATTACAATTAAAATTCATTATTTATAACCTCGTCAACATCTTGACTATATTTCCTATTCATTTTGCAACTCATTTCATGTAAGTTTTCATGGAAAACAAGGACATTTCTAAGTGACATTTCTAATATATATATATATATATATATACTTAGGTTGGAGTCATTAAAACTCGTTTTTCAATCACTCCACAAATTTCTTTTTAACAAACTATAATTTTGGCAAGTCGGTTTAGAACATCTACTTTGTGCATGACACAAGTAATTTTTCCAACAATTGTTTACAGACAGATTATTTCACGTATAATTCACTATCACAATTCCAGTGGGTCAGAAGTTTACATACACTAAGTTGACTGTGCCTTTAAACAGCTTGAAGAATCCAGAAAATTATGTCATGGCTTTAGAAGCTTCTGATAGGCTAATTGACATCATTTGAGTCAATTGGAGGTGTACCTGTGGATTTATTTCAAGCCTACCTTCAAACTCAGTGCCTCTTTGCTTGATATCATGGGAAAATCAAAAGAAATCAGCCAAGACCTCAGAAAATAAATTGTAGACCTCCACAAGTCTGGTTCATCCTTGGGAGCAATTTCCAAACGCCTGAAGGTACCACGTTCATCTGTACAACAATAGTACGCAAGTATAAACACCATGGGCACGCAGCCGTAATATCGCTCAGAGAAGACGCGTTCTGTCTCCTAGAGATGAACGTACTTTGGTGCGAAAAGTGCAAATCAATCCCAGAACAACAGCAAAGGACCTTGTGAAGATGCTGTAGGAAACCGGTACAAAGTATCTATATCCACTAACCTGAAAGGCCGCTCAGCAAGGAAGAAGCCACAGATCCAAAACCACCATAAAAAAATCCAGACTGCGGTTTGCAACTGCACATGGGGACAAAGATTGTACTTTTGGAGAAATGTCCTCTGGTCTGATGAAACAAAACTAGAACTGTTTGGCCATAATGACCATCGTTATGTTTGGAGGAAAAAGGGGGAGGCTTGCAAGCCAAAGAACACACATCCCAACCATGAAGCACGGGGTGGCAGCATCATGTTGTGGGGTGCTTTGCTGCAGGAGGGACTGGTGCACTTCACAAAATAGATGGCATCATGAGGAAACAAAATTATGTGGATATATTGAAGCAACATCTCAGGACATCAGTCAGGAAGTTAAAGCTTGGTCGCAAATGGTCTTCCAAATGGACAATGACCCAAGCACACTCCAAAGTTGAGGCAAAATGGCATAAGGACAACAAAGTCAAGGTATTGGAGTGGCCATCACAAAGCCCTGACCTCAATCCTATAGAAAATTTGTGGGCGGAACTGAAAAAGCGTGTGAGAACAAAGAGGCCTACAAACCTGACTCAGTACACCAGCTGTCAGGAGGAATGGGCCAAAATTCACCCAACTTATTGTGGGAAGCTTGTGGAAGGCTACCTGAAACGTTTGACCCAAGTTAAACAATTTAAGGCAATGCTACCAAGTATTAATTGAGTGTATGCAAACTTCTGACCCACTGGGAATGTGATAAAAGAAATAAAAGCTGAAATAAATCATTCTCTCTACTTCATTCTGACATTTCACATTCTTACAATAAAGTGGTGATCCTAACTGACCTAAAACAGGGAATTTTTACTTGGATTAAATGTCAGGAATTGTGAAAAACTGAGTATGTAAACTCCAGACTTCAACTGTATGTATGTATGTATGTATGTATGTATGTATGTATGTATGTATGTATGTATGTATGTATGTATTGTATGTATATGGCACACACAATTCAGGGATTATGTTTAAAATACTCACAAAACATGCAGTAAATGTGTGTACATTTTACTCTTTCAAATATATATATAGTTAAAACAAGACGTCCAGTTACCTACTACTCTGCCAGCAGCAGGCCCTGGCCTACCGACCCAGTGGTTCGATTGCACTGACAGCTTCTACATTGTTTGCTATGGGAGGGGGGTGAAATGTAAGAGTTTCAGGTTACGGCACAAAGTCAATGGACCATCTTCGGCCGCTGAAATGAGTGTCCAGGTCTTCTGTATCTGTTCTCAGGTKGTCAACAGATGGCGCTCAAGAGCAAAGCGTAATTAAATTGTAAATAAATAATCTTAAGTGTCATTGGGAGCCTGGGAACTAATAAACCYAACATCCAACAACAGTCGAAGGACAGAGTGATACACTACCTAGAACCTTCTCACAGACCTGGTAGGACGGGGGAAAAAACATGGCTCAGTGGCTGCCCAATTTGCAACACTGTATTTTGTTTCCCCTGCCGTTCATCAGATTTTTATCTAGTGGAATGGAAGACATGTGTGGACAAAAGAAATGGGTGTATCACAAAGCACAATCACATTAAATTAGCCAGCTACAGTATATTTTTTTTATACAAACAACAAATTGTTTGGTTGATTTTTTTTGTTTGTTTTTCTTTGATTAGCAGCTAGCTAGCTAGCGGTAGCTTGCTAGCTCGCATCCAGATTTCAATTCTCTCTCTGATCTCATATCTCAAACGCTGAAATATTAAGTTATTTCAGAATGAAAGTTAACTGGGTAGATCCTCATGCTTTGTGGCATTATGCTCYCTATCCACAGTAAGATCATGTGTTTCCACTTGTCGCATCTGTGATTGTTTTGTTCTCCCTGTGCTTGTCACCGGTGCACTCGCTCGTGAGCTGGCTGCTCTTAAAAAAGTTGGTAACCTGTTCAAAACAGTGTCATCGTGTCCAGCAGTGGTGATTACATTTTTTACATGCAAAAAGTGTAACAGGTGTATTTAGGCTGTTGTTSAKATGCACAGACCACTTTATATACAGTATGTTCCCAAAGAAACAACCGGTAGCTTGAAAACCTGCCATAACATTTCTGTCATGCTGAATACCCCGGGGTACTCGCCTAATCAGCGGCTGACACTGCCGACCATATTCCTGTTCTAGTAACCATGTATGAAGTGATTTAGAAAAAAGTTATTTCTGATCCGGTTGAACTGGGCCACAGGGCCACAGGGCCTTAGTGGTTGTGGGCCTGGCTGACCTTACTCATGCAGGGCAGAGCAGGGCTGGGGAAGACTTACGAGTGCTGGGGAGGAGATGGCCCCCGCTGCTAGCCAGTCTAATAAAGTATTCATACACACCCTGGGACCACCCAGACCTTTGAAGGGACTGCTGAGCCACCAACCCAATATCAGCCTCACTCAGAGGCGAGCGCTACAAACATTGATCTGATGTAGAAATAACAGTAAATGTGGGGTACCGTAACATAGGAAGGAAGGGGTGAAGGTAGGGGGAGGAGGTCGCCACCTCGGGATGGGGGACAGACAGCAAACAGTAGGCACTGAAMAGACTAGATTAAATGCATGTACGCATGTGCAGTATATCTCTGTGACAAACCAATTCTCTAAAATAAACTGTATGAGATATGTAGATCTGTTTAAAATGACCTTGGCAAAGCAACCCAGTGGGGACTATTCACCAAATACCCTTTTTCATGCCATCTATCTGGGAATTATTATTATTAATTCCTAACTTTTATCAAACAAATCATTTGAATAATCTCCCCTCAGATAGGCTACTCTGACTAATCAGCATCATGACAATCCTCTAATGAAATCATTCAAAGTCCAATAACTTTCAAGCAGACGCTGTTGATGTTATGCAGTATTACTGACTGTGTTAAAGCAAACAAAAATCCTTTGAAAACCCTGGTAAGTAGCCTACAGTAAATAGGTCTCAGATTAACTGCCAGTCCTGTTACCTACAATAAACATGTCATTAGGCTAATTGAGCACCTGTGTATTTATGTATAAATCTAAAATGTACTCAAGCTGTGACAAATCAGATTAAGCTGGTTTGTGATGGTTAATACATTTATTATGAAGCATGCCAACTGGAGAAAAAAAATATCCACTACTTAAAATCAACGATGCGCTCTCTCTCTGTGCGCATCTGGTCAACTACCAGACATGCAACTCCAGCTTGCTTACCTTGGTGGTAACAATGCARAGGCAGTCCATTCTCCCGAACACTGCAGCAGCCCCGGACCGCTCAGCATCTCATAACGATACAAGGTCCTTATGACCACACAACTACAGCGTGTAGTCAGCACAGCACAGCACACCGCCTCGGTGAGTCAAAGTCCTTCCATGGTGAGGTCAGCATCCTTTGTTTCGCAGGTTAACGGAGGGGCGGGCATGAGTGAATAAAAAAAAAAAGGATGCTCCATTCGCTTCCACCGATAATAGCAGCTCAAGTAGCTACCGACGCGCACGATAGGCTGGCACGCTCACAGGAGCATTGCGCTCCCACCCGCACATCATTTCAGCGCGGGTAGTCAGAGCCATGTGGGCTACAGAACCCCACAGTAGTGTAGGATGATGTGTAGGGCGCTGGTGTATTCTTAACCCCTACAGTCTCATTATTTAGATGAAAACTCTCTAGGCTGCTTCTGGTCTAAAACTGTGCTAATCAAGGAATGCTTTCGTCGTAACGGGGCAGCTTTAACAACCTGTCTGGTTGGAAGAAAAATCACCCCTCAATTAAATCGATTACAATGAAACTCACTCAAATCACACATTTGAAATATAGAAACATTTGAGATGTAATATTCTGTAAAACATAATATTCTCTATATATAAACGTCATCTATCAACTAAACGTATGGAAAGCGCCCAGACCTCAATATTAAAATAAAAACAGAGGATGTCAGCAGGTAAACATTAGAGACCCAGTGACCTTCAGGGAGGTCTAGCACATGAATATTCCAACAGTCTGGATTCTCAGATGGTGTTCTGTGGAGCATGAAGCCGTCAAATGACTTCCCTAAAGGCACAGCCCAGAGTGGACAGACTCCTCACTGGCTCCCTCCACTCTCCCTCACTAGCAACGCTAACACAACAGCCACAGAAAGAAAACGGGGACAAAAATCTGACTAACACTGATAGATGATAGAAAAGCACAGATTTGCCTCGGAGCAGAACTCATTTGCAGCAAGTGTGGCGACCCCTTCTTAACTACAAGTAAGAGATGTGCTAAGTAATGACAATTAAAAAGATGTCCAGTTATCAGAGGCACCAAGTCTGGTGTAGGCCTAGGTAAGAGTGGACGAATGGGGCAATGACATTTCGGGGACCGAGACCAGGAGTGAAATGGTACCAGGCGTATATGGAATCTACATGAAATCAGAGCCCAGTGAGTGACTGGATGACATCATGCCATGAGGCAGATACAGTGAGGTCGGAAAGTATTCAGACCCCTTGACTTTTTCCTTACATTACAGCCTTATTATAAAATGTATTCGTTTTTCCCCTCTCATCAATCTACACACAATACCCCATAATGACAAAGCAAAAACAGGTTTTTATACATTTTTGTAATAAGAAAAAATAACTTAAATATAACTTTTACAATATTATTAGGACCCTTTACTCAGTAATCGCTGTACCGTTGGCAGTGATTACAGCCTTAAGTCTTTGCTTGGCACACCAGTATTTGGGGAGTTTCTCCCATTCTTCTCTGCTGCTCCTCTCAAGCTCTGTCAGGTCGGATGGGGAGCGTTGCTGAACAGCTATTTTCAAGTCTCTCRAGAGATGTTCGATCGGGTACAAGGACATTCAGAGACTTGTCCCGAAGCCACTCCTGCATTGTCTTGGCTGTATGCTTAGGGTCATTGTCCTGGAATGAAAACCTTCACCCCAGTCTGAGGTCCTGAGTGRTCTGGAGCAGGTTTTCATCAAGGATCTCTCTATACTTTGTTCTGTTCATCTTTGCCTCGATCCRGACTAGTCTCCCAGTGCCCTCCTCTGAACAACATCCCCACAGCATGATGCTTCCACCACTATGCTCCACCATAGGGATGGTGTCAGGTTTCCTCCAGATGTTTCCTTCAGATGTGACGCTTGGCATTCAGGCCAAAGAGTTCAATCTTGGTTTCATCAGACCTGAGAATTTTGGGTGCTTCTTGGCAAACTCATAGCAGGCTGTGATGTGCATTTTACTGAGGAGTGGCTTCCGCCTGGCCACTCTACCATAAAGGCCTGATTGGTGGAGTGCTGCAGAGATGGGTGTCCTTCTGGAAGGTTCTCCCTTCTCCACAGAGGAACTCTGGAGCTCTGTCAGAGTGACCATCGGGTTCTTGGTCACCTCCCTGATCAAGGCCCTTCTCCCCCGATTTCTCAGTTTTGCCTGGCAGCCAGCTCTAGGAAGAGTCTTGGTGGTTCCAAACTTCTTCCATTTAAGAATGATGGAGGCCACTGTGTTCTTGGGGACCTTCAATGCTGCAGAAATGTTTTGGTACCCTTCCCCAGATCTGTGCCTCGACACGATTCTGTCTCGGAGCTCTACAGACAATTCCTTCCACCTCATGGCTTGGTTTTTGCTCTGATGTGCACTGTCAACTGTGGGACATATAGACAGGTGTGTGCCTTTCCAAATCATGTCCAATCAATTGKATTTACCACAGGTGGACTCCAATCAAGTTGTAGAAACATCTCAAGGATGATCAATGGAAACAGGATGCGCCTGAGATCAATTCCGAGTCTCGTWGCAAAGGGTCTGAATACATACGTAAAAAAGGTATATCTGTTTTGTTATTTTAATAAATTTGCAAACATAAAAAACTGGTGTTTTTTGCTTTGTCATTATGGGGTATTGTATGTAGTGTGATGTGGAATTGTTTACCATTTATTCAATTTTAGAATAATGCTGTGGATGTGGGAAAAGGAAAGGGGTCTGAGTAGTTTCTGAATGCACTGTAGATAGGCATGGAATGACAGAACAGAACACACCTCGTCTAAACAGAGTACTCACGTGCCTGAACTCGGCAGAAAAAGATGTTCCTAGCACAAGGAGTATTTCTGTTAGGAGGGGAGAGTCCTACCAAGGCCAGGTTATTGACAGGGAGGAGGGGAGAGAGAGACAATCAATTCATTTCAACAAAGACGTTGCCATGAAAAGTTATCCTTTAAAACGTAGCTTAAAAACTTTAACTAAAAAAAAGGTCTTAGAGAAATATATTACCAACTGCTTGAACAACTAAACAGGGATAACCCCATTGCAATATCAAAATATGAGAATATGGATTATTACCAAGCTGACATGGGTGYTGACTGCAAATCACTTTCAGACTCAGTACCTTGAAGGCTTCAGCACATATTGTTAAAATGAAATATCAATGAATAGAAAGCAGCAACAACAGATCAAACTGACTGGTTGATATCAGGCATGAACACACATTGACATTTCTTCCAAGCGGCCTAATAGTTGTGCCTAACTATTGTGATGCCACACAAAGATGAACAGATATAACCACAGAGTATAATATCAGGGTGCTATATCTATGGCTATAACCCCATTTTATCGCTCTCTCTCTCTCAATATAAAATGTTTTCATTGTTAAGGAAAAAGGTAACACTTCCTGAGAATTCAAGATGAGATGACGGGAGGACAGGACACCTCTCAGGAGGAAGCGTCCTATGTCTCTTTCACAGATAGTTTGGTAAGATTGACAGAGAGACATACAGAGACAGGACAGGAATGCATAGCCGCTGTATGGTAGAAACCATAGAAATAGAATCCATAGAACAGGCCTCCCTTTTCAAGTCAATGATGTCATCTCTTGGTCGACRGAGAATTGTCTGTTCTTTCAACCAATCAATTGGTTGACATTTTTAAAAACATGCATTTTTCCATATAAAGATACGCGGTTTAATAAAATCAACTATATGCACTGAGCTTGTCTGATGCTTTAAGCACACCGTTTGAAATAATAATTAAGGTACTCAAGAGGGAGCCAGAAATCTAGATAACCAGAAGGGTGAATTTTTTCTCTCGCTTTTTTCTTTTTTTTTCTGTTCCCGACCCAACCCTCCTCTTCACAGATTCTGCCATTATGCTCCTGAAGTAGCCTGTAATAGGCTACACCAGGGGTCGACAACCGTTTTCATGTGGAGTGCCAATTTACCTTACTATTTCTACCGATCTGCATGCCAGTTATGATTTTCATATGCATATTTTAGTGGAACAGCTTAATTTAAATTATAATAACTTATTTATGTTCTATTGCCAACTAAGTAAAAATAGCCTACATAAAGCCAATAAATAAAAACATTGCAGGTAGAAAAAAAAAATACTGATAAAAATAAATATCCTACAAATCACATTAGCMACACATGGAGGTTTGTTTGTCTTGTTCCTCTAATTCCATTCCTCTTTCTACTCCGCCTGTCTGCAATGAACTTGCAACATTGTATCAAGTCAACTATCAACTGGGTCCAGCCCACAGCTCACACTAGCAAACTTGCAACATTGTATTAATTATTCTGGGCCCTCAGTTTTTGGTTTCCAGCACCAGTGAGCTCCTGACAGACACAGCTTTATTTGCGCAAGGGATAAGAAGTAATCAGGTATTTTATGACGTTTCCACTGGATCAGAGCATTACATTTTGCTCGCCGAGGCTCGGTGGTTATCGAAAGGGAGAAAAGCTGGAAAGATTTTTCAGATACATTGAGGAACTATTGTGATTCTCAATGGCTGTAAAAACACACTTTGTTTACTTGCGGTTTGAGGTGAATAAAAAATTACTCTGAGAAGCTTCACAGCTCATTTACATTTAAGTCATTTAGCAGACGCTCTTATCCAGAGCGACTTACAAATTGGAAAGTTCATACATATTCATGTATGAATATTGTATTCATGTATGAACCAGCTCATTAGTGGTGGTGAGACAATCAGAAAGACTATCAGACAATTAATAAATTGACAAAAACTCGTAAAATGTAATAAACCAAAAACTTGATCCTCACAAATGTAGCAGAGTGAGCTCAAACAAAGTGTCCACTCGGACAATGACAACGGTAAACAATTGTAATAATGATATATTGAATGTATTAACAGAAATTAAAGTAACCAAACAAACAGTGTAGATTAGAAATTATGGGAATGAACGGTAAACATACTACTGCTGATATAAGTAATGGGGAAGTGATAGACCCTAACAATCAAAGAACAAACAAGTCACACAATTAAAACCATGAAATAATGAATGGGCACGAATTGGCAGGAGAGAGATGTGCCTTGGGCATTTTAGCCACACTCTTCCTTCTTGAATCAACATTTCAAATTATACKCGAGACGCATTATTCTTCACATACTGTAGGCTGAGGAATACTCTCACAGTCCAAAGCAGTAGCCATGTATCGAAAACAAATGCAATTTCACTTATTTTTATTTWAAAAAATTGGCATGCCAAGGCAAATACCTTGATCTAGTGGAGTGGGCGCGTGCGTGCCTTACGTTGCCGAAGCCTGTCTTAGCGTGATGGACTGTACCATCCCCACRGCCGCAACGGATTAGTCCACTCAGACAAGCGGGAATCAGACAGCGGTCTCATGTGCCATAAAAAAAATTATATATATAATACTTGCGGCCGCTTGATAAAAAAAATTAAACGCTGTCAATCAACAGCCTATGATTAAACAATCCACCAGTCGACTAAACGCGGTCAGGCCTAGTGGACAGGCAGCCATTGTGAGTYTATCCATGAGTTTGCCAGTCACATTTCCAGGGTGAGAGGTTCCAAAGCCTTTTCTATGGATTCAATTTCCATGGTAGAACCACAGTATGGGTGTAGTAGACGGAGGACCAGGATGGGGCAGAGGACCAGGATGGGGCAGAGGACCAGGATGGGGCAGAGGACCAGGATGGGGCAGAGGACCAGGATGGGGCAGAGGACCAGGATGGGGCAGAGAACCAGGATGGGGAGAGAACCAGGATGGGGCAGAGGACCAGGATGGGGCAGAGGACCAGGATGGGGCAGAGGACCAGGATGGGGCAGAGGACCAGGAGGGGCGTTTGCTCCACATCATCTCATCTCAAAGACAGGCAGAAGTACTGAAGCCACACTACTGTGGTGTACATTAATTATACAGGAGGATCAGCATTTTCTCTCACACACACACACACACACACACACACACTCAAGACTAAAACCTAAGCCTAAACACGCAAAGTGCAAGGTATGGTGACTGGGCACACAGCCAGAAACATAGAGCATGGGAACAGTGAGCGGGTTGCCAGTTGCCACAGCAAGCCTATAGGAACAGTGAGCAGCAGTCTGGCATTATACCACATTCGTTCTAGTGGAGTGGGTTGCCAGATTTGAACAATAAAAACAGAGCTTATACCAGACAAGGTGCTTATAAGTACTTATCACAGTGCTATAAAGTATGCTTACCTCTATGCTGGACGTAAGGCTGCTGGGCAGGGTGTCAGATGTGACAGCGGTAGAGGGGGAGGGAAGGCTGGAGAAGTCCCACAGGGTGACAGGGGGAGCGGGGGGCTCTGCAGGCTTGACTGGCTCGACAGATGTCTGGCCTTCCTGTAAGGTCACTTCATAAAACTCCTGGATATCTGGAGGAGTAGGGAGGAGAATGAGGAAATGGAGAGTAGTYAATCTATTAGCACTGGGTTTTGTGGTTCTTGGAAAAACACAAATCAGAATATGTTCAACTGGTATATTATGTCTCTGGTTTCAGCATGTACAGTTGAAGTCGGAAGTTTACATACAATAAGGTTGGAGACATTAAAACTKATTTTTCAACCACTCCACAAACCAGTCAAACAAACTATAGTTTTGGCAAGTCGGTTAGGATATTTACTTTGTGCGTGACAAGTAATTTTCCAACAATTATTTCACTTAATCACAATTCCAGTGGGTCAGAAGTTTACATACACTAACTTGACTGTGCCTTTATACAGCTTGGAAAATTCCAGAAAATGGAAATCAAAAGTGCAAATCAATCCCAGAACAACAGCAAAGGACCTTGTGAAGATGCTGGAGGAAACAGGTACAAAAGTATCTATATCCACAGTAAAACGAGTCCTATATCGACATAACCTGAAAGGCAGCTCAGCAAGGAAGAAGCCCCAGATCCAAAACCGCCATAGAAAAACCAGACTACGGTTTGCAACTGCACATGGGGACAAAGATTGTACTTTTGGGAGAAATGTCCTCTGGTCTGATGAAACAAAACTAGAACTGTTGGCCATAATGACCATCGTTATGTTTGGAGGAAAAAGGGGGATGCTTGCAAGCCAAAGAACACCCTCCAACCTGGAAGCACAGGGGTGGCAGCATCATGTTGTGGGGGTGCTTTGCTGCAGGAGGGACTGGTGCACTTCACAAAATAGATGGCATCATGCGGAACAAAATGATGTGGATATATTGAAGCAACATCTCAAGACATCAGTCAGGAAGTTAAAGCTTAGTTGCAAATTGGTCTTCCAAATGGACAATGACCCCAATCACACCTCCAAAGTTGAGGCAAAATGGCTTAAGGACAACAAAGTCAAGGTATTGGAGTGGCCATCACAAAGCCCTGACCTCAATCCCATAGAAAAATTGTGGGCAAAACTGAAAAAGCGTGTGAGAGCAAAGAGGCCTACAAACCTGACTCAGTTACACGAGCTCTATCAGGAGGAATGGGCCAAAATTCACCCAACGTATTGTGGAAGCTTGTGGAAGGCTACCTGAAACGTTTGACCCAAGTAAACAATTTAAAGGCAATGCCACCAAAATATAATTGAGTGCATGTAAACGTCTGACCCACTGGGAGTTGATGAAAGAAATAAAAGGTGAAATAAATCATTCTCTCTGCTATTATTATGACATTTCACATTATAAAAAAAAGTGGTGATCCTAACTGACATAAGACAGGAATTTTTACTGTGATTAAATGTCAGGAATTGTGAAAAACTGAGTTTAAATGTATTTGGCTAAGGTGTATGTAAACTTCCGACTTACACTGAAATACACTTAATTACAGTTGGTCTCAGCATGTTAGTAAGTGTACAGTTGAAGTTTACATACACCTTAGCCAAATACATTTAAACTCAATTCCTGACTTTTTGCACCAAAGTACGTTCATCTCTAGGAGACAGAACGCGTCTCCTTCCTGAGCGGTATGACGGCTGCATGGTCCCATGGTGTTTATACTTGCGTACCATTGTTTGTACAGATGAATGTGATACCTTCAGGCGTTTGGAAATGCTCCCAAGGATGAACCAGAGCTTGTGGAGGTCTACAATTTAGATTTTTGATTTTCCCATGATGTCAAGCAATGAGGCASTGAGTTTGAAGGTAGGCCTTGAAATACATCCACAGGTACACTTCCAATTGACTCAAATGATGTCAATTAGCCTATCAGAAGCTTCTAATGCCATGACATAATTTTCTGGATTCTCCAAGCTGAAATAATCTGTCTGTAAACAATTGTTGGAAAAATTACTTGCGTCATGCACAAAGTAGATGTCCTYACCGACTTGCCAAAACTATAGTTTGTTAACAAGAAATTTGTGGAGTGGTTGAAAAATGAGTTTTAAAATGACTCCAACCTAAGTGTATGTAAACTTCTGACTTCAACTGTATTTCAGTATGTCTCAGCATGTTAGTAAGTGTATTTCAGTATGTCTCWGCATGTTAGTAAGTGTATGTCTCAAGAGGCTACATAATCTGATAAATGTTAAACTTGAGTATGGATAATGTGTTTACTATAAATCCAGTCGGACAACAAAATAAGTTAGGAATAATTAACCATTTGTAGTAGTACCACACACACACACATCGCACTCGTGTACGTATAGAGTAACAGTATACTGTCAGGCATATGATATATCTGAGCTATGTACAGTAGCATGTTACATGAGTAAGGGCRGATGACACTAGTTCAGAGAACCAGTAGTGTAAAGGCCAAGCCTAGCTATCCCTGTGAGCCGTGTCAGATGTTGATGCTCTTCATTCCTATTCAATATGAGCTTAACTTTAAGGATAGAACAGCTAAAGAGAGATTTCAAATAGACCTACTACTTGAACCCATGAATTACATGTACACAATTCTAAATGGCAAAACTATCAGCGAGACCCGTCTTAACTAAATCATAAAAAGAATGTGGCCAAATCAGCTACCTCTATTTGAAGTYTTTAAAAGTATTTTCAAATAACTTCCTATAAATATCCAAAACAATTTTAAAATACTTACAGTACCAGTCAAAAGTGGACACAACTACTCATTCAAGGGTTTTCTTTATTTTGACTATTTTCTACATTGTAGTGAAGAGGCGACTCTGCGATGCTGGCCTTCTAGGCAGAGTTGCAAAGAAAAAAACATCTCTCAGACTGGCCAATAAAAATAAAGATGGGCAAAAGAACACCGACACTGGACAGGGAACTCTGCCTAGAAGGCTAGCATCCCGGAGTCGCCTCTTCACTGTGACGTTGAGACTGGTGGTTTGCGGGTACTATTTAATGAAGCGCCTGTTGAATACTATGAGGCGTCCGTTTCTCAAACTAGGCACTCTAATGTACTTGTCCTCTTGGTCAGTTGTGCACCGGGGCTTCCCACTCCTCTTTCTATTCTGGTTAGAACCAGTTTGCGCTGTTCTGTGAAGGGAGTATGCATCATGTGACGAGATCTTCATTCTTGGCAATTTCTCACATGGAATAGCCTTCATTTCTCAGAACAAGAATAGACTGAAGAGTTTCAGAAGAAAGGACTTCGTTTCTGGCCATTTTGAGCCTGTAATCGAGCCCACAAATGCTGACGCTCCAGATACTCAACTATCTAAAGA
>NW_019943016.1:114425-126294 GCF_002910315.2 Salvelinus sp. IW2-2015 | reverse complement strand
ATACAGAAGATAGCCCTATTTGGTAAAAGACCAAGTCCATATTATGGCAAGAACAGCTCAAATAAGCAGAGAAATGACAGTCCATCATTACTTTAAGACATGAAGGTCAGTCAATAAAGAACATTTCAAGAACTTTTAAAGTTTCTTCAAGTGCGGTCGGAAAAACRATCAAACGCTATGAAACTGGCTCTCATGAGGAAAGGAAGACCCAGAGTTACCTCTGCTGCAGAGGATAAGTTCATTAGAGCTCCCAGCCTCAGAAATTGCAGCCCACAAATAAATGCTTCACAGAGTTCAAGTAACAGAGACATCTCAACATCAACTGTTCAGAAGAGACTGCATGAATAAGGCCTCCATGGTTGAATTGCTGCAAAGAAACCACTACTAAAGGACACCAATAAGAAGAGACTTGCTTGGGTCAAAAAACACGAGCAATGGACATTAGACCGTGGAAATCTGTCCTTTGGTGTAATGAGTCCAAATTTGAGATCTTGTTCATCGAGTAGATGAACGGATGATCTCTGCATGTGTGTTTCCCACCGTGAAGCATGGTTGTGGTGTGATGGTGCTTTACTAGTGACGCTGTCAGTGATTTATTTAGAATTCAAGGCACACTTAACCAGCATGGCTACAACAGCATTCTGCAGTGATACGCCATCCCATCTGGTTTGCGCTTAGTGGGACTATCATTTGTTTTTCAAAAGGACAATGACCTAACACACCTCCAGGCTGTGTAAGTATTTGACCAAGAAGGAGAGTGATGGAGTGCTGCATCAAATGACCTGGCCTCCACAATCACCCAACCCCATCCAATTGAGATGGTTTGGGATGAATTGGACTGCAGAGTGAAGGAAAAGCAGCCAACAAGTGCTCATCATATGTGTGAACTCCAAGACGGTTGGAAAAGCCTTCCAGGTGAAGCTGGTTGAGAGAATGCCAAGAGTGTACAAAGCGGTCATCAAGGCAAAGGGTGGCTACATTGAAGAATCAAAAATTTAAAATATATTTAGATTTGTTTAACACTTTTTTGGTTACTACATGATTCCACATGTGTTATTTCATAGTTTTGATGTCTTCACTATTATTCTACAATGTAGAAAATTGTCAAAATAAACAAAAACCCTTGAATGAGTAGTTGTGTCCAAACTTTTGACTGGTACAGTATTTCCAAAGACAATATTTCAAATATCCTTAGGACCAAACAGACATGGATTCAAATGCAGTGAATATTTAAAGATGCACTATGCAGAAATCGCTCCGCCATTTCCAGGGGTTTAAAATTCTAATATAGTTTGCCAAACAAAACTTAAAAGACGAACTGAAACACTTTAGTAAGTTAAGGTGATTTTGATAACCAAATGTGATAAAGATGCATGTTCCTACCCTTAAAACTGCTGAAACAAAACTAATATTTCAGTTAAAACATTTGAAAATTGCCTCATCTGACGAGCGCTGAGGCCACACCTCTCCATCTTTGTGCTAGGCGCTGAGGCCACACCTCTCCATCTTGTGCTAGGCGCTGAGGGCCACACCTCTCCATCTTGTGCCGGCGCTGAAGGCCACACCTCTCCATCTTGTGCTAGGCGCTGAGGCCACACCTCTCCTCTTGTGCTAGGCGCTGAGGCCACACCTCTCCATCTTGTGCTAGGCGCTGAGGCACACTACCTCCCATCTTGTGCTAGGCGCTGAGGCACACCTCTCCATCTTGTGCTAGGCGCTGAGGCCACACCTCTCCATTTGTGCTAGGCGCTGAGGCACACCTCTCCATCTGTGCTAGGCGCTGAGGCCACACCTCTCCATCTTGTGCTAGCGCTGAGGCCACACCTCTCCATCTTGTGCTAGGCGCTGAGGCCACACCTCTCCATCTTGTGCTAGGCGCTGAGGCCACACCTCTCCATCTTGTGCTAGGCGCTGAGGCCACACCTCTCCATCTTGTGCTAGGCGCTGACGCCACACCTCTCCAGTTCTTGTGGACTAGGCGCTTGATGGCCCACACCTCTCCATCTTGTGCTAGGCGCTGAGGCCACACCTCTCCATCTTGTGCTAGGCGCTGAGGCCACACCTCTCCATCTTGTGCTAGGCACTCGAAAAACATATGTTCTAAAAACATTTTCATAACATCACGTTCAACAAGGTTACCCAACATCGACATGTAAAACCATGTAGGTTGATTTGAGCGTTTCAGTTCCACTTTAAGAACGGGAAGCCAGGTAGTATTTGAAGCCAGGTAGTATTTGAAGCCAGGTCTGAATGAAACTAGTAGTGAATAGTATGATACAAGCACAGGAAATGCTAAGTTGCCACAAACAAGGTGGTGCAGAATGACAGAAAAAGCTAAAACTAGAGCCCAACCAATATTTTTTTGGGGTCCAAAACCAATTCTGATTATTTTGGGGGGGGGGACAAAGCTTAGCGATACCAATATACTGATATACTGTTTAACAACGGGGAAATGAACGTGTCATTTTTAAACACTGAGATCTAGGCTTGGGCAGTATACCGTATACCGGGATATTTGGAGAGAAAAAAAACACGGGATGGTTTTTCAGCACCGTTGAAAGTATTTCTTTGAAGTTTTTTTTTATACATTTGAATATTTGTAGGTACTCTTTAAGCAAATACCTGCATTCAACTTGTGCAATACTTTAGGAGATAAGGAACATTGTGTTCTTCATTTCACCTGTCACATTATTATGAAGCTTACAGTAGTCCCCAGTCACGTGGTGTTTGTTTACAAGCACCACAATGACAAGAGACCAGAGCCTTGTGAATCACTCGCTGTTGTGCAGCATGCATCAGGTGTTCTAAGTACAGTATGGAAATCACAACTAAAATGTCTGCCAGCTAGATAAGAGTTAACTGTCTAAGATGTGCTAAATTCTCTGCAGTTGTGCATTTGGGTTTCTAATGTAGTAGCTAGTTAGCCATCTAGCTAAGTGGTTAGCGTCTTCCAATATCAAGCATTCGCCTGGTAACAGCAGAGAATCCCCTCACGGATTAAGAGCCTTGCTGAATAATATTTGTTTGTGTGCATGCAGCAAACTGTGAGTAGCATTTTTTTTTGTTACTTGTATAAATTGTCAGAAACTGTACAAAATGTTTGCAATGTGTCCCCCGGGGGCCGATGACGTGGATGTTGATTATGGCAGCCTCCCGCACCTCTCTGATTCAGAGGGGTTGGGTTAAATGCGGAAGACACATTTCAGTTGAACAACTGACTAGGTATCCCCCTTTTCCCAATGTACTCATTAGCATTTACACGGTACAAAAATATAAACGCAATATGTAAAGTGTTGGTCCCATGTTTCATGAGCTGAAATAAAATAATCACAGAAACGTTCCATACGCACAAAAAGCTTATTTCTCTCAAATGTTTGTGCACAAATTTGTTTACATCCCTGTTTGTGAGCATTTCTCCTTTGCCAAGATAATCCATCCATCTGACAGGTGTGGCATACCAAGAAGCTGATTAAACAGCATGATCATTTACACAGGTGCACCTTGTGCTGGGGACAATAAAAGGCCTCTCTGGAGAATTTGGCAGTACGTCCAACAGCCCTCACAACCGCAGACCACGTGTAATGGTGCCGTGTGGGCGAGCAGTTTGCTGATGTCAACGTTGTGAACAGTGCCCCATGGTGGCGGTGGGATTATGGTATGGGCAGGCATAAACTACGGACAACGAACTGCATTTTATTAATGGCAATTTGAATGCACAAAAATACCGTTACGAGATCCTGAGGCCTATTGTGAGGCCCATTTTTTGTTAAAGTTATCTGTGACCAACAGATACATATCTGTATTCCCAGTCATGTGAAATCCATAGATTAGGGTCGAATGAATTTATTTAAATTGACTTATTTCCTCATATGAACTATAACTCAGTTATAGTTATAACTTAAATTGTTGCATTTTGCGTCTTTTTTTTTTTGTTAAGTATAGTTTGCATTCTCTATGGGATTTTACATGTACTTGTTAGCATTGCTAACCTTCGGATTACAGAGTATCAGTGGGGTTTGAATACAGCGCCCCTTGTGGTCAGTGCCGGTACTACCAAATATCCCAATATGGCACAAGGTCGGTATGAAGGTACACCAGTCTGGATACCGCATAAGCTTACTGAGTTCTCATAAATTGTTATGCAAAAGAGCAATTGTCCATGTAATATGGTTCAAATGTCGATTTCTTACATTGTSAWAWMWKWMWKWTTTSACAATGGCCCCAAATGATCAGAGCGGGGCGGCAGGTAGCCTAGTGGTTAGAGCGTTGGACTAGTAACCAAAAGGTTGCAAGATCAAATCCCCGAGCTGACAAGGTAAAAATCTGTCGTTCTGCCACTGAAAAAGGCAGTTAACCCACTGTTCCTAGGCTGTCATTGAAAATAAGAATTTGTTCTTAACTGACTTGCCTAGTTAAAAGGTTAAATAATTATTTATTTTTTGATATTCTTTCACCCCTACCCTGATATTCTTTCCCCCCCCCCCATCCTAAATATTGAATATTGGTTATCAATGTAGGTTCATATCTAGTTCAAACATTGATTTTATTCTTTATGTTTTCCATTCTGTGATTGAACTGTAGATCTTATCTGGATCTGATCCTTCACTGAAACAAACTAAATGACAATTAGCTCTCACATCGTGTGCACACTACCCATTTCAGCCCTTCACTCACACGACTTGGCTATGTTTAGCCTTTCACTAGGGAGCTTAGCTTGGCTAACTGCTCGGTAAACACGGTACATGTGGCAGGTTTACAGACGTGCAAACAGGACCGMTAGGGATTCAAAACRGAATCACCAGAGACTACACTAGCGTATGGTACTGGGTTGGTGTAACTGATTGATGATTACTACAGAAGTTCTGTGTTGCCATGCCGATGTAGAGGAAGTCACTGTGAGGTCAGGCTACAGAACMTCACACCACTTGAACAGGAGAAGAAGAGAAAAATAACAGCCTCATGCTGACTAAGCAAAAATATCTCGTAAAAGGAAAAGAAGCAGATGTCGATTAAAAGGAACACGTCTTCACATCATCTTGCATTTTGTGGGAACTAAATACAAAACAGGCCTATCAGAAACAGTTTTTAGTAAAGTCTGCAGATGTTGGCTACAAACGTTTTGAGAATCCAAACAAATGTCATGGTGGAGCATTTGATGCCAACATGGATGATAGTTTGCCTGAATTTGTAGTGTACATCAACACCATCATCACAGAAACCCTAGACCCACTCCAATTCACATACCGCCCCAACAGATCCACAGATGACACAATCTCTATTGCACTCCACACTGCCCTTTCCCACTTGGACAAAAAGGAACACCTATGTGAGAATGCTGTTCATTGACTACAGCTCAGCGTTCAACACCATAGTGCACTCAAAGCTCTTCACTGAGCTAAGGACCCTGGGACTAAACATCTCCCTCTGCAACTGGATCCTGAGCTTCCRGACGGGCCGCCCCCAGGCGGTAAGCAGGCAACAACACATCTGGCAACCTCATCCTCAACACATGGGCCCTCAGGGGTGCGTGCTTAGTCCCCACCTGTACTCCCTGTTKAACCACGACTGCGTGGRCAAGCACGACTCCAACACTATCATTAAGTCTGCAGACAACAACTGTGGTAGGCCTGGTCCCCGACAACAATGAGACCGCCTATAGGGAGGAGGTCAGAGACCTGGCAGTGTGGTGCCAGGACAACAACCTCTCCCTCAACGTGATCAAGACAAAGGAGATGTTCGTGGACAACAGGAAAAGGAGGACCAAGCACACCCCCATTCTCATTGACAGGGCTGTAGTGGAGCAGGTTGAGAGCTTCAAGTTCCTTGGTGTCCACATCAACCAACTATCATGGTTCAAACACACCAAGACAGTTGTGAAGAGGGCACGACAACGCCTATTCCCCATCAGGAGACTGAAAATATTTGGCATGGGTCCTCAGATCCTCAAAAAGTAATACAGCTACACCATCAAGAGCATCCTGACTGGCTGCATCACCGCCTGGTATGGCAACTGCAAGGCGCTACAGAGGGTAGTGCGTACAGCCCAGAACATCACTGGGGCTACGCTTCCTGCCATCCAGGACCTCTATACCAGGCGGTATCAGAGGAAGGCCCTAAAAATTGCCAAAGACTCCAGCCCCCATTGTCATAGACCGTTCTCTCTGCTTCTGCACGGCAAGCGGTACCGGAGCGCCAAGTCTAGGTCCAAAAGGCTTCTTAAACCTCTTAAGGATCTCTACAGATCGGTGTCCCACCCTCGGGACAGTTGAGCTAATGTGCGCTAATGCGAATAGCATGAGGTTGTATGTAACAAGAACATTTCCCAGGACATAGACATCTGATGTTGGCAGAAAGCTTAAAATTCTTGTTAATCTAACTGCACTGTCCAATTTACAGTAGTTATTACAGTGAAAGAATACCATGCTATTGTTTGAGGAAAGTGTACAGTTATGAACTTGAAAAGTTATTAATAAACCAATTAGGCACATTTGGGCATTCTTGATACAATTTTGAACAGAAATGCAATGGATGGTTCATTGGATCAGTCTAAAACGTTGCACATATGTAACGGATGTGAAATGGCTAGCTAGTTAGCGGTGGTGCGCGCTAATAGCGTTTCAATCGGTTACGTCACTTGCTCTGAGACTTGAAGTAGGGTTTCCCCTTGCTCTGCAAGGGCCGTGGCTTTTGTGGAGCGATGGGTAACGACGCTTCGTGGGTGACTGTTGTTGATGTGTGCAGAGGGTCCCTGGTTCGCGCCCGTGTCGGGGCGAGGGGACGGTCTAAAGTTATACTGTTACACATACACTGCTGCCATCTAGTGTCCACAATCTAAATTGCACCTGGGCTGGAATAATACATTAGGGCCTTTCTCTTGCATTTCAAAGATGGTACAAAACAAATACAAAAGAAACAGCTGGATTTTTCTTTGTATTATCTTTTACCAGATCTAATGTYTTATATTCTCCTACATAAATTTCACATTTCCACAAACTTCAAAGTGTTTCCTTTCAAATGGCCACCGGACTATTTCATTGAACCCCGCTCCCATTTTATTTATTTTTTACACTGCTGCTACTCGCCGTTTATTATCTATGCATAGTTACTTTCCCCCGACCTACATGTACATATTACCTKAATTACCTCGACTAACCTGTACCCCCACACATTGACTCYGTACCAGTACCCCCTGTATATAGCCTCGTTATTGTTACTTTTATTATTTCTTTACTTTAGTTTATTTAGTAAATATTTTCATAAAACTGCATTGTTGGTTAAGGGCTTGTAAGTAAGCATTTTAGAGTAAGGTCTACACCTATTTATTCGGCACATGTGACAAATAAAATGTGATATTTATATCTCTGAGTTAGACATGGTTCTGCAGAGGGCACAGCTGCCCTGCCCTGTCCTTCCTCCAGTCAGTACAATGCCAACATGGAGGGTTGTTTGCAGGGCATGGCAGAGCTTAGACCAGGTAAGGTGGTGAGGCTCTGATACACAACACTTAAAAGGGAGAGCCCAAGATTATTAAGCTCCGTCTCAGGTTACAACCTGCCACAGGAAGGAATTACACTGGAGGGAACCCCCATGGTAAACCACTTACCTTACATCATATGTGAGAGAAAGTACAGCACTACAGCTTAGAACTAGTGTATTCCTCAGTCAGTCTAGCGTTTAAATATGTAGTCCTTCACAGGGTTAAAGTTAGTCAAGGTCCCTGACCTCTAACCCATGGGCACCAGGTCAAGGCATGTTGACTCTGACCTGCTAAGAGGGGACTGACCTGTGAAGGCAGGTCAGCAAGTCATCATACCATTACCAGATACCTGAGCTTGGAGGCCAGAGAAGAGTGTGTGGGTGGTAGGAGAAAAGCACACACACACAGGATAAGGCTGCTTATAGCAGGCCCAGCATAGCAAGTCCCTTTACAACTTAGTGTTTGACATTTCATCCCGACAGTAGAGGATGCCTGGTTATTCTTTAAAAAGTGCCTTCCTCACCATCTTAAATAAGCATGCCCCATTCAAAAAATGTAGAACTAAGAACAGCCCTTGGTTCACTCCAGACCGGACTGCCCTTGACCAGCACAAAAACATCCTGTGGCATACTGCATTAGCATCAAATAGCCCCCGCGATATGCAACTTTTCAGGGAAGTTAGGAACAAATATACAGTCAGTTAAGAAAGCAAAGGCTAGCTTTTTCAAACAGAAATGTTCATCCTGTAGCACAAACTCCAAAAAGTTTTGGGACACTGAAGTCCATGGAGAATAAGAGCACCTCTTCCCAGCTGCCCACTGCACTGAGGCTAGGTAACACGGTCACCACCGATAAATCTACGATAATCGAGAATTTCAATAAGCATTTTTCTACGGCTGGCCATGCTTTCCACCTGGCTACCCCAACCCCGGACAACAGRTCTGCACCCCCCACAGCAACTTCCCAACCCCTCCCACTTCTCCTTCACCCAAATCCAGATAGCAGATGTTTTGAAAGAGCTGCAAAATCTGGACCCCTACAAATCAGCTGGGCTAGAAAATCTGGACCCTCTCTAAAATTATCCGCCGCAATTGTTGCAACCCCTATTACCCTCCTGTTCAACCTCTCTTTCGTATTGTCTGAGATCCCTAAAGATTGGAAAGCTGCTGCGGTCATCCCCCTCTTCAAAGGGGGAGACACTCTAGACCCAAACTGTTACAGACCTATATCTATCCTGCCCTGCKTTTCTAAAGTCTTCAAAAGCCAAGTTAATAAACAGATCACAGACCATTTCGAATCCCACTGTACCTTCTCCATTATGCAATCTGGTTTCCAAGCTGGTCATGGGTGCACCTCAGCCATGCTCAAGGTCCTAAACGATATCAGAACCGCCATCGATAAAAGACAGTACTGTGCAGCCGTCTTCATCGACCTGGCCAAGGATTGACTCTGTCAATCACCGCATTCTTATCGGCAGACTCAACAGCCTTGGTTTCTCAAATGACTGCCTCGCCTGGTTCACCAACTACTTCTCAGATAGAGTTCAGTGTGTCAAATCGGAGGGCCTGTTGTCCGGACTTCTGGCAGTCTCTATGGGGGTGCCACAGGGTTCAATTCTCGGGCCGACTCAGGCCGATTCTCTGTATATATCAATGATGTCGCTCTTGCTGCTGGTGATTCTCTGATCCACCTCTACACAGACGACACCATTCTGTATAATTCTGGCCCTTCTTTAGACACTGTTAACAAACCTCCAGACGAGCTTCAATGCCATACAACTCTCCTTCCGTGGCCTCCAACTGCTCTTAAATGCAAGTAAAACTAAATGCATGCTCTTCAACCGATCGCTGCCCACACCCGCCCGCCCGACTAGCATCACTATTCTGGACGGTTCTGATTTTGAAAATGTGGACAACTACAAATACCTAGGTGTCTGGTTAGACTGTAAACTCTCCTTCCAGACTCACATTAAGCATCTCCAATCCAAAAATCAAATCTAGAATTGGCTTCCTATTTCGCAACAAAGCCTCCTTCACATATGCTGCCAAACATACCCTCATAAAACTGACTAACCTAACGATCCTCGACTTTGGCGATGTCATTTACTAAATAGCCTCCAACACTCTACTCAGCAAACTGGATGTAGTCTATCACAGTGCCATCCGTTTTGTCACCAAAGCCCTGTATACTACCCACCACTGCGACCTGTATGATCTCGTTGGCTGGCCCTCGTTTCATATTCGTCGCCAGACCCACTGGCTCCAGGTCATCCATAAGTCTTTGCTAGGTAAAACCCTGTCTTATCTCAGCTCACTGGTCACCATAGCAACACCCACCCGTAGCACGCGCTCCAGCAGGTATATTTCACTGGCCTTCCCCAAAGCCAACACTTCCTTTGGCCGCCTTTCCTTACAGTTCTCTGCTGCCAATGACTGGAACGTATTGCAAAAATCACTGATGCTGGAGTCTTATATCTCTCTCACTAAGTTTTAGAACCAGCTGTCAGAGCAGCTTACCGATCACTGCACCTGTACACAGCCCATCTGTAAATAGCCCACCCAACTACCTCATCCCCATATTGTTATTTATCTTCTTGCTCTTTTGCACCCCAGTATCTCTACTTGCACATCATCATCTGCACATCTATCACTCCAGTGTTAATGCTAAATTGTAATTATTTCGCCACTATGACCTATTTATTGCCTTACCTCCCTAATCTTACTACATTTYCACACACTGTATATAGATTTTTTTCTATTGTGTTATTMACTGTACGTTTGTTTATCCCATGTGTAACTCTGTGTTGTTTTTGTCGCACAGCTTTGCTTTATCTTGGCCAGATCGCAGTTGTAAATGAGAACTTGTTCTCAACTAGCCTACCTGGTTAAATAAAGGTTAAAAAAAKKWWWWWTTTTTTWAATTGCCAATACCCAAAACGTCAAAATCAAGACGCAGTTTCTATTAGACCAAAGACACACTGAAGATAGCTGGCCTGCCTGTCTGCCTTTCTTCCTGTCTGCTGTATTCACCTTGCAKAATTGAAGACTGCCTGACACTATATATAGGATAGGCTGCTATAGGAAATAATTAGAGCAGGATACCCTGGTGTGGCATAATGGGTCCTGGGTGGAGCTCTATACAGCTCTCTGACATACAGGGGGAGGAGGAAGAGGAGGAGGAGGAGGAGAAAGGGTAGAGGAGTATGAAATGAATTAGACTTTTTAATCAGGTTTCAAAGCATGCCATGAATGTAATTCATCACCTTGGGTGTGTCTATGCAATTCAGATTCAACTGTATCCTCCCTTCTCAAACACAATTCAGCAAACACACACACACACACACACACACACACACACACACACAATCTCTCTATCCAGGCGGTTTGATACAGCTGCCCAAGCCCTAGAAATATAAGCAGCTGTAAAAAGGTTTTGAATGTGTATTGAGTGCAGTAGCCACATTCATATGTGTACAAGTAAAACAGACCTGGGTTACTATTCAACTAAAACTAGCATCCTCTACTTCTGCACTGTGATCAGGTCCAATAAGAGTTGGATAAAGCTGCTAGTCTACATCTTGAAAAACGACACACACACACACACACTCTCCCCTGAAGACTGCACTCTGACCAGCAAGTAAATCAGAAGGGATTACCCTCAGTAGCATCAGAGTAATCATGTCAGTAGACGGATTACACGCCTGACTCTTATCATACATATCTTACACAGACCAGATTGCTTCCCATCCTATTCCTCTTTTTCATCAGCAACCAACAGGACCCAAAAGTAGGGAAGGAGGAGTGAACGAGAGAGGGTCAGAGGGAGTGTGTGTATGTGTGTGTAAGCATGTGTGTGTGCGTGCGTAGTAGATTACTGTACTGTATGTCTGTGTATTTATCAGCAGTCAGTCATGTGTGTATAATGCCTGAACCTGTGTAACCATGTAAGGGTCAAGAAATCTTCTGTGTGAACTGATCAAAGAATAAAACACTGGGGTTGGGAGACAGGGGGAGAACAGAGAGACAGAGAGAGACAGAGACAGGGAGAGGAGAGCGCGAGAGACAGGGGAGAGAAGAGAGCGAGAGACAGGGAGAGAAGAGAGGAGCGAGAGACAGGGAGAGAGAGAGAGCGAGAGACAGAGACGAGAGACAGGGAGCGAGAGACAGGGAGAGAGAGACAGGGAGAGAGAGACAGGGAGAGAGAGAGAGAGGAGGGAAGACAGGAGAGAGAGAGCAGAGAGGGAGAGAGAGAGACAGGGAGGAGAGAGAGAGACAGGGAGAGAGAGAGAGAGAAGAACAGGGAGGGAGAGAGAGAGAGACAGGGAGAAGAGAAGGAGAGAGAGAGACAGGGAGAGAGAGAGACAGGGAGAGAGAGAGACCGGGGGACCAGCTA
>NW_019943016.1:104647-113831 GCF_002910315.2 Salvelinus sp. IW2-2015 | reverse complement strand
GGCCCTAGGGGTGGCAGTGGCCCTAGGGGTGGCAGTGGCCCTAGGGGTGGCAGAGGCCCTAGGGGTGGGCTGGTGGAAAGGAATCCAATGAGTTCGCCTAACTGTCCGGACTGGAAGTTCTATCACAAAACAAAATGTAAAGTGTCTTCCCAGAGTTGACAGGGTTGTTAATGGTTTCTTTCATCCTGGAACAACTGGTATTAAGCACCGGTTCACAGCATCTTCTCTCCGGTGACGGACATCTACGGAACCTTTCACTCAAAGAAACGTAGCATGAGTACTGCCGCGATCAAATGTGACCATTCTTCAACTTTTGTTGGGAGGACCAACCCCCAAAAAACAGAGTAAAGCAACAGCCAGTATCTGCCTTCCAGGCAGACCTTAAGATCTAAAGGGCATATTAGAGGAGGTGTTACAAAGTCCAACAATCTACAGTACAACACACACACCCTTTATTGGCTACTGTAACAGACTATAGCACGCAGACGACTCTCAACCTGTGTAGGCCTATATTCAATCAAAACAGTTTTAAAATATACTGGCGCGACTAAACTCAACGATTTACGATGGACTTGAGCAGCGACTAGCGTGGGGGGACTGCAGCTCTGACGTCACATAAAATGAAGTTTTTATCAAAAACGACTGATTTCAGCACCCAGCCCGCAATTACACAGAACAATGATTTGTTTGATTCTTTGGGTGTTTAAATCAGCAGTTTAAATCGTCTGTAAAACAAATAATTATACTGCAATGCAGGGCCTATAAAAGGGGGAACATAGCCAACACACACACACACACACACACACACACACACAGTTTAAAAACAGAGATGTAACTCAAGACAGTCGAGACAGGTTCTTGGTAGGAGGCCAGGCACCCGAAAACCACCACTTCTGGGTCAATACTACAATAAGGAGAGGGGCACGCCAGAACGAACAACACATTGGGAATTCCTGCTCGGTAGCGTTGCCGTGGTGTTGCCGTGGTGTCAAAGCTTATAGGACAAGACTTTACACTACGCCGCCCTCATGCCAAGTAGTCAGTAGGTGACTTTGGGAATAAGGAAGTTATTACAAGTCAGTGAACTAAAAGATAGCCCACAGAAAACAATGACTGAATTGTAGCGATAGGAAACTAAACAAATGTGGTATAGTAGTTACTATGTCATTACAGTTATGAAACCRAGAGAAGGCACAGAATAACTTGAAATTATTCAAATTAAACAGATTTATAATGACCATTCTGTTGGAATCAAGTGACTGTCTTCCTTGCTGGGGGGTAAAACATTTCAACTCCCAGCATGTTGAGATCCGTGTGCTCCGGGTAGGGGAACGGCAGGTTCCGGGTTAAAACAGAAAAACCTGTTTGCATTGCTCAAGCAGGTTAGGCAGGTGACAATACAGGGGGAAAAGTAGAGGAAGTGGACTGATTTGACAGACTTTGTGAACCCATTCGGCCTGGGTTTGAATGAAGGGGTATCATACCTATCAAGGCTTGGAAGAGGTTGCTCTGGAAGATGTTGATGACTCTTTCTAGTGATTGTCTGAGTTGTCGGTCTTCTGTCTGTCCAAGTTTCGTCTTGTATTCCTCCATGAGCAGTAAAGCTCTTTGAGCATCTGTAAACAAAACATATCAACAACCAACAAGCCAATGAGTGAATAAATGGCAACTACCATTGATACATAATCAAATTCAAGCAATAGGATTGATATAGGTTATGTGATATCAACAGACTGGCTAAAGGGTTTCATGTTTAAATCGGTGACTGAGAGACAGTCAGGTGGCAGAATGCATTGGCAACAACTCACGTGTAATATGCAACATATGTGGCTCTGACTGTCGCTATATTTGTTGCGCGATATCAGTTGATGTGGCAACACATGAGGTGGCAAAAAAATATATTATATTCGTCTGCATTGGCCTGCTGTCGTTTGCTTTAGCTTGCTACAGCTATTGACATTCTGTAGCATATCGCTTTCAAAGCAGGCTGCCATTACATGTGATGTGCTATCTATCACAAAACAGACGAATCGGGATTCTCACCTTTCTTTCGTATAGGCATGACAGCTCCCAAGTGCAGCAGGAAAAGTAAACGCAGGCACTGTTTCGTGCAGGCTAATGTTTGGTGTAGTAGCCTGCCTACACTCCCTTGCTTCAGATATCCTTTGCTACAGTTGCCAGAGGGGCAGAGCCAGGAGTTTGCACCGTTTTAGCATGAACAGAAACTAGTCTCTTCTCTCCTCAAAAAACGCAATGTGCGCTATAGCTCCCGCCTGTTCAATAGACTACAAAAGGCACCGTTTTTTCTTACTGGACTACAAACACGCAATGAATCCGATTTTTTTTGGTAGATTATAGCCTATTCAGATGACCCGCCGTGAATGCCAATGTGACCAGCTTGTATCCCTGGCAGGGCTAACTGACAGGGTTCATTTAGGTTACTGCCAACCGCCAATAGAGAGACAGCGCAGGGCAAGATTCCGACACCAGTTAACCACTAACYGCTATGTGAAACACTATTGTCGTATGTCACGTTCGTATCTCCAATCAATTCTCATACACTAAACATAAACAAACCGGTTCTCAGCAAGCCCAGCTCTGTACGGTGCAATTCATTGAGCAGCCTGAAAATCTGAGAACATGTGCAGTGCAGTTCAAAGTYGCAGAAGAAACTGCGAGTAACGAATCCCAAAGTTCAGTCTGTGCATTTAGGGAGTAAATCCTCTTTTTGTTTCTGAGTGCTGAATTATTCGTTTCCCGCTCTCATGCTTTTATCTCTCTCGGTCCGGCAATATTTCCACAAGTCAAAGTTCCCTTGCTCGGCGCTCTCCCCTCCTCTTTTTTTCCACCAATATATCAGGAATCCCAAACTTTCCTCCAAAATGGCGTCCAAAGTGTGGAATCGGATCACATGATCAACCTCTCGCCACCCAATGGTGTCGGTAGGCTACAGAGTTACAGAGGAGGTGAGATCCAAGAGTTTATTACAACAAAAAACTTCCAACTGCTTTCAAAGGTCACTTTACATTGAGTGGTCTAAAATCTATGTATTAACAAACATGGTGTTGGCTCGGGTTTTACAGTGTTTTTTGAAGAGTGTCATTGTAGCCAAAATATTGTTGCATAGACTAACCAAAGTTACATTGAAGCACACACAGGTTTTTCAGGAGGGCGAAACACATTTGGTTTAAATGAACTGTGTTACTATGTTCATTTTTTCATTTGTTAATGTTCAAATACAAATATTTGCATAGAGAGAATTGTAAAAACAGGGTGTTTGTGTTGTTGGTTTTTGTCTCACTGCTTTGCTTTATCTTGTCCAGGTCGCAGTTGTAAATGAGAACTTGTTCTCAACTGGCCTARCTGGTCAAATAAAGGTGAAATTAYATAAGATGAAGATTAAACTATGGAGGACAGGCAATGAATTGGAAGATTACACCCCTGACATGTCAGATTGATAGTAATAATCCCAATACCTGGTTAAAGTGTGAGGACTTCACCAGTTCAGTGCCATGGGACTTATTGAATATTGTACACGACACTACACACACTGTGTGTGCTACACACACATAATCAATATAGAGCTGCGATGCTCATCCTGCCTTAGCCGCCAAGACCACAGTCAGATGGGTTAGTCCTATTGGCACCTGGTTAGTACACCTGGATTTGGTGTGCAGGGTTGCCAGTCTGATCCCTGACAAATCCAACTCTCCCCAAGCATCAACTATCTTTTCCATACATAGCACAGATCCTGTCAACCTGTATTCATTAATTTACTTATTTTTTATGTGTGTGAGTGTTTGAAACTTTCGTTTGCTGTAAATGAAAGTTTATTATTATTTMTATTATTATTTCATTGTTATTTTAAGACAATAGTTGCCATATGATTCATAAATATTTATAATAAAAATAGTGGAAATTCTTTAAAATGAGATGGTGCATCTCAAGAGATTTCCTCCTGGAAAATGTCTAATAAATACATGAATGAATGAATTCATCCATTTACAGTCACTGCTTACTGTTCATACCAAGGACTCCATTTTATCAGAGAACCTGCTGTCGTTCACCACCATTAGAAACAGGTCCATATTCCCTACAGATTTATGGTCTAGATCTGAGAGTCTCTCTCCCTCTCTCCCTCCCCCCCTCCCTCCCGTCCGATTCTCGCATTGTCATGCTAAACTGACCCATTGTGCAGCYGTTAGCAGCGCTCTATTTGGTGTTGTCTCAGATTTATATTCCTGGTSTCTGTCATCTATATACTCACATAAACTCTGGCCTGGCTGGTTCTCTGTATGGTATGGTATGATATAAATAACCCTGGCCTGTCTGTTCCTGATGCTGCACTCGCTCACATTTACACAGACCAGCTAGCAGCAGCACTGTGGCCCAGATTAGACAGCAGTGAGGAATGGAAAGGAGGGAAGGASAGGAGGGGGGAGGAGAAGAGAGGAGTGGAGGAGGGAAGGAGGGAGAAGAGGAGAGAGGAGGAGGGAGGGAAGAGGATGAGAGGGGAGAGAAGAGGAGGGAGAAGGAAGAGGAGACGAGGGAGAAATGGGCAATGCGAGGAGAGAGAGGAGAAAAGAGGAGGGACGAGTAGGGAGGGGAGCAAAAGCAGGGAGAAGGGAGGGGAGAGGGAAGAAAGAGGGGGAGAGGTAAGCGATGAGGAGAGAGAGGAAAAAAGAGGAAAGGATTTATTCATTCTCGCGGGGAAATGTCTATCTCTATATAAATTATATATATACTATAATATATTTCTAACTTACTTCATTTACATCTCATATAATTAACAATAACAATAAAATTTCAACACAATCTTACTATTAAATTAACTATATTTAACATAAATATATAATATACTACTATATAATTAATTAAAATCTTAATTTTTATTATACATCATTATAAATTATTTTCATCATTTCAACCTTAAACTTCTATAATATCATTATTAATCACCATTTATAACAATCTCAACATAATTATTATCTTCATAATCTAATATACAATAATAATTATACATGTACTAACTTAATAACATATATATATATAATATAAATAACTCATTACTACTCATTAATTAAATGTTCTTTCTTTCTCTTTCCTCTGCTTCTTTTTTTCTCGTTCTTTCTTCCCTCTTCCGTTTTTTTTTTTCTTTTCTTTTTTTCTTTCTCTCGTTTCTCTTTCTTTTCTTCTTCTCCTTTTCTCCTTCTGTTTTTTTTCTTCCTCTCTTCCTTTCTCTTTTTCTTGTCTTTTTTTTTCCTTTCTCTCTTCTTTCTCTTTTTTTCGTCTCCTTCTTCCTTTTTTTTTTTCCCTTTATTATCTCTTCTTCTTCTTTCCTTTTCTGTTCTTCTCTCTTTTTTTCTTTTTTTGTTCTTCTTCTCTTCTCCTTTGTTCGCTTTTTCTTTTTCTCTTCTCTTCTCTTTTTTTTTCCTCTTTTTATTTTTTCTTTTCTTCTTTTTTTTCTCCTTATTCTTATTCTTTTTTCTCTTTCTTCTAGTTTTGTCTCTCTCTTTTTCTTCTTTTCTTTCGTTTTATCCTTTCTTTCTTCTTCTTCGTCTTTTTCTCTTTTTCTCTGTCCCTTTCCTTTTTTCGTTTTTTCATCTTTTTCTCTTCTGTTTCATTCTTTCTTTTCTTCTAGGTGCAGATCGTGGAGGGCGAATGAGTGGTAGAGATGAGAGAGAGTTTAGAGTAGCAAATTTGAATCGCTGTATATTATGGGACGGGTGCAGGAGAGAGGAGACAAAGGGTAGGGAAGAGGCAAGGAAGAGAGGAGAGTAGGAAGAGGACACAGGGAGGTAAGAAGAAGGAGGGAGGAGAGATAGAGGACGAGGTATTGACCAGAGGGAGAGGAGAGGAGAGATGGAGGGTGAGACAGAGAGGAAAGGCGTGGGGAGTGAAGAAGATGAGGGAAGAGCGGGAGGAAAGAGATGAAGGAAAGGGCAGTGGAGGAGAGGAGAAAGAGAGGGAGTAGGAGACTTGAGGGAAGAGGGATGGGATGGAGGGGGAGCGAATAGGGAAAGGAGGATGGGGAGGAGAAGATAGTTGGGGAGTGGTAAGAGATGAGGACGAGAGGAGGGAAAAAAGAAGGAAAGGAGGAGACGAAGAGGAGGGAAGATAGAGGCAAGAGAATAGGAGGAAGAGGGAGAGAGGTAGGGGAGGATGCAGTGAGAAGGAACAGGCAGGGAAAGAGGAGTAGGAGAGGAGACAAGGGAGGGGAAGAGCAGAGAGAGAGAGCGAGACAAGGCGAAGGGAAGATGGCCAAGGTTAATGAAGAAGACAGACAGGAGAACAAAGGACTCGGGAGTGAGGAAAGAGAGAAGGATGTTATTTTCAGGTAGTCATGTTTTATGAATGGTTCCTTGCTCTCTGTATGTTTACTAGAGGTTCTGCAGAGGAGAATATCTCTTAGACATATTTTGGTAGCAGGGTTGGAAAGGTTCACCAAAGGACTTGAGATTCAGCATGAAAATAATGAATAATGGTTCATTCATTTCTAAATTTCTTTTKAAATTTCAGTTGAATTCCATTTATTTCGTTGAAGTAATTGAGCTGATCTGAATCTTTCACTCTGTAACAAGGTTTTACGTTTTCTTTGGGATGTGGAAAACACCATCTCATATCTGTTTTTAAAGATGAGACCGTTATTACACAGCAATAAGCTATTTCATATATTGCTTGAATTTAATAGAATTTATATCATTATACATATTTCACTGGAGGTACATGTTTAGGTTTCACTACTGGCACTGGACTCCAGTGTTAAACATTGAGTAACCCTATGGGTATACTGTGTACAGGAGCTTTTTGTTTCTATAAAAGAGGACAGTATGGTAACTTCATTCCTCCCTTGGAGGAAAGACAAACACACAGACACACACACAAGCACGCGCCACACACACACACTCAATCATACACACAAGCACGCGCCACACACACACACACACACACTCCATCATACACACAAGCACGCGCCACACACACACACACACTCAATCATACACACAAGCACATACATAAACAGTGTTACTGTACACATTGTCAATGAAATGACTGTTACTCAGTCAAATGTCATGGATATTGGTGTTGCTGACCTTGTGGGATTGTAATTGATTGTTACCAAGAGCGCATGATTGATTGATTGATTGGGTGGCTTTGTGGCCAATTGTCCCCCCCCCCCCCCCCCGCTCTATTTATCTGTCCCTCCCCCCATCTATCTATCTATCGATCAATCTATCCACCTCTCTATCTCTGATTGGACCATATGAACAGTAATTGTAAGTGAGTGGCTTGTTATGTCTATTTCAGGCATCCTTTCTAACAATAACCAATGGCACTGGCCACAGCTTAGGCCCTAGGCTCCATAGCTCTATAGTGTGAGGGACTTCCTTGTAATCTGATCTAGTCAAGCTTGCCCTGTCCGCTACTCCTGATGAAAAATATTGAATGGAGGGAGACTTATTACTTACTGTAATGACATCATCCACCGACTGTCCAGATGGCCTCCTCTCTCAAATCCCACCTTACATCATGTTGGAACATCATTATTACCACAGAGGTAGGGGGCTATTCCCATTGACCAAACGATTGTTCCAGTCCTCTAGGGAGAGTTAGATAAAGGACATGCAGAAAAATAATATTTTTCTCTCCCTCCTTCCCCTCAGACAATCCCTTAAGTCTATGCCTGCTCATTTACTTGTCTTCTGATCCCTTTGAAAGAGACAGACAGACAGACAGAGGGAACTGGGAGTAATATTATTTTATAAGGGGAGAGATATTATTGTCTGGACTAGCTGATATATAGTGCAGTTTGTTAGTTTTGTTGAATAAGCATGGTAGTCACCACATATCAGTAGTGAATAAGCATGGCAGTCACCACATATCAGTAGTGATAAGCATGGTCACTATCAGTAGGAATAAGCATGGCAGTCACCACATATCAGTAGTGAATAAGCATGGAGTCACCACATATCAGTAGTGAATAAGCATGGCAGTCACCACTATCAGTATGATGGCAGTCACCACATATCAGTAGTGAATAAGCATGGCAGTCACCACATATCAGTAGGTGAATAAGCATGGTCGTCACCACATATCAGTAGTGAATAGGCACGGCAGTCACCACATATCAGTAGTGAATAAGCATGGCAGTCACCACATATCAGTAGTGAATAAGCATGTCTGCACATATCAGTAGTGAATAAGCATGGCAGTCACCACATAATCAGTAGTGAATAAGCATGGTAGTCACCACATATCAGTAGTGAATAAGCATGGTCGTCACCACATATCAGTAGTGAATAAGCAGGCAGTCACCACATATCAGTAGTGAATAAGCATGGCAGTCACCACATATCAGTATAGGAATAAGCATGGTAGTCACCACATATCAGTAGGGAATAAGCATGGCAGTCACCACATATCAGTAGTAAATAAGCATGGCAGTCGCCACATATCAGTAGTGAATAAGCATGGGTCACCACATATCAGTAGTGAATAAGCATGGCAGTCACCACATATCAGTATGAATAAGCATGGTAGTCACCACATATCAGTAGTGAATAAGCATGGCAGTCACCACATATCAGTAGTGAATAGCATGGCAGTCACCAATATCAGTAGTGAATAAGCATGGTGTCACCACATATCAGTAGTGAGATAAGCATGGTCGTCACCACATATCAGTAGTGAATAAGCATGGCAGTCACCACATATCAGTAGTGAATAAGCATGGTAGTCCCACATATCAGTAGGGATAAGCATGGCAGTCACCACATATCAGTAGTGAATAAGCATGGCAGTCACCACATATCAGTAGTGAATAAGCATGGTAGTCACCACATATCATAGTGAATAAGCATGGCAGTCACCACATATCAGTATGAATAAGCATGGTAGTCACCACATATCAGTAGTGAATAAGCATGGCAGTCACCACATATCAGTAGTGAATAAGCATGGTAGTCACCACATATCAGTAGTGAATAAGCATGGTAGTCACCACATATCAGTAGTGAATAAGCATGGCAGTCACCACATATCAGTAGTGAATAAGCATGGCAGTCACCACATATCAGTAGTGAATAAGCATGGCAGTCACCACATATGCAGTAGGAATAAGCATGGTAGTCACCACATATCAGTAGTGTTTGGTGGCTTTCTCTACTTGTCGTCAAAACATATA
>NW_019943016.1:80429-104622 GCF_002910315.2 Salvelinus sp. IW2-2015 | reverse complement strand
ACAGATAGACAGACAGACAGACAACAGACAGAGACAGACAGACAGACAGACAGAAGACAGACAGACAGACAGACAGAGAGCAGACAACAGACAGACAGACAGACAGACAGACAGACAGACAGACAGACAAGACAGACAGACAGACAGACAGACAGGACTAGAGAGTGAGAGAAAGACCAATAGAAAGAGACAGACAGACAGACAGAAAGTCTGATTTGAATGCAGGATCCGTACACATACAGACCCATTTCAAACATAACCCTGTGATTCTGCAGATACCACTCCACTGCAGTCTGCAGCATTCCGGCTTACTGTGATGTCTGCAGGGAGGGGTTCCTCCTCTCACCCTCCCTCTGACTCTGCTCTCTCACTCTGATGATGCAGAGAAGATTCTGCCATTAGAGCTGACTGAAGTTCTTTGGGCTGACTCAAACTTTCACATGAATAATTAACTGATGTCAATAGGGAAAATATCAAGTATATTAATATGGAAGTTAGGATATGGCCTGTGTGTGTGTGTGTGTGTGTGCGTACACACAAAAGAACAGCGTCCATGATCCACCATTGTTGGTTGTTCCCTCTCTCTGTCTCATACAGCAGGCCTTTGCATCTCAGCTGGTCCGTCTTGTGAGAGGAGTGATGCCAGGCGCCGGATACAACCACCATTTAACAGTCTGGGTGGGGCACGTACAGACAATACCACTGTCCTGAGAACAGAGGTTCTCTGTCACTGGCATCTGGCAGACAGCACTGGTCATTCACTCAGCTGATTTGGGGGCAGTCAGGACATTGGGGAACTGGGAGTAATATTATTTTATAAGGGGAGAGATATTATTGTCTGGACTAGCTGATATTATAGTGCAGTTTGTTAGTTTTGTTGAATAAGCATGTAGTCACCACATCAGTAAGTGAATAAGCATGGCAGTCACCACATATCAGTAGTGAATAAGCATGGAGTCCCACATATCAGTAGGAATAAGCATGGCAGTACCACATATCAGTAGTGAATAAGCATGGAGTCACCACATATCAGTAGTGAATAAGCATGGCAGTCACCACATATCAGTAGTGAATAAGCATGGCAGTCACCACATATCATAGTGAATAAGCATGGCAGTCACCACATTCAAGGGAATAAGCATGGTCGTCACCACATATCAGTAGTGAATAGGCAGGCAGTCACCACATATCAGTAGTGAATAAGCATGGCAGTCACCACATATCAGTAGTGAATAAGCATGGTAGTCCCAACATATCAGTAGTGAATAAGCATGGCAGTCACCACATATCAGTAGTGAATAAGCATGGTAGTCACCACATATCAGTGGAATAAGCATGGTCAGTCACCACATATCAGTAGTGAATAAGCAGGCAGTCACCACATATCAGTAGTGAATAAGCATGGCAGTCACCACATATCAGTAGTGATAAAGCATGGAGTCCCACATATCAGTAGGGAATAAGCATGGCAGTCACCACATATCAGTAGTAATAAGCATGGCAGTCCCACATATCAGTAGTGAATAAGCATGGTCGTCACCACATATCAGTAGTGAATAAGCATGGCAGTCACCACATATCAGTACTGAATAAGCATGGAGTCACCACATATCAGTAGTGAATAAGCATGGCAGTCACCCACATATCAGTATGTGAATAAGCATGAGCATCACCACATATCAGTAGTGAATAAGCATGGTAGTCACCACATATCAGTAGTGAATAAAGCATGGTCGTCACCACATATCAGTAGTGAATAAGCATGGCAGTCACCACATATCAGTGTGAATAAGCATGGTAGTCACCACATATCAGTAGGAATAAGCATGGCAGTCACCACATATCAGTAGTGAATAAGCATGGCAGTCACCACATATCAGTAGTGAATAAGCATGGTAGTCACCAACATATCAGTAGTGAATAAGCATGGCAGTCACCACATATCAGTACTGAATAAGCATGGTAGTCACCACATATCAGTAGGAATAAGCAGCAGTCACCACATATCAGTAGTGAATAAGCATGGTAGTCACCACATATCAGTAGTGAATAAGCATGGTAGTCACCACATATCAGTAGTGAATAAAGCATGGCAGTCCACCACATATCAGTAGTGAATAAGCATGGCAGTCACCACATATCAGTAGTGAATAAGCATGGCATCACCACATATCAGTAGGGAATAAGCATGGTAGTCACCACATATCAGTAGTGTTTGGTGGCTTTCTCTACTTGTCGTCAAAACATATACTGGTGAAAGTAGATATTTGACAGGTAGTCACCATGTTGTTTACCTGTTTGTGTAAACGCAGCCTATATGTGTCAGTTAAACATGTCTCGAGCTTAACCCTTCCCATAGAGAATTATTTACCGAGTCCCAGTTCATGTCTTATATTGAGAATATTCATTCAGTGATTTATTCCTTTGCAAGTTAACTTCTATTTCATCGCCCTACAGTAGTTTGAGAGTGTTTTACCTGTGTTTTAGCGATCATCTCCTCCGAGCAGGTTTTGCAACCCGTCTTCACACCACCCACCCACTCAGCGAGCCACCACTCTTGCCTTGAGGAGGAAGTGATGCGGTTTCGGGTTCTCTCTGCTGGTTTGTCCTCAGCAGTACAAAACAGGGATTGAAGAAAAATAATTAAATTCATTCAAGTACTTCTACCTTTTCCCTCTTCCCTGACACCTTTATTTCACCAATTTACCTTCTATTCACAATGTTCAACTTCACAACTTAACTCCAACAAAATTTCACCAAATTTCACCTGTCTTAGCCGGATAGACGTCCAAAACTTCAAAACAATCCATAAGTCTGTGTCTGTCTAGACCATCGACACCAACAGTGAGTCATTCTGTCTCAATGAAAGAACTGGTGAAAGTAGATATTTGACAGGTAGTCACCATGTTGTTTACCTGTTTGTGTAAACGCAGCCTATATGTGTCAGTTAAACATGTCTCGAGCTTAACCCTTCCCATAGAGAATTATTTACCGAGTCCCAGTTCATGTCTTATTATTGAGAATATTCATTCAGTGATTTATTTCCTTTGGCAAGTTAACTTCTATTTCATCGCCCTACAGTAGTTTGAGAGTGTTTTACCTGTGTTTTAGCGATCATCTCCTCCGAGCAGGTTTTGCAACCCGTCTTCACACCACCCACTCACCTCAGCGAGCCCACTCTTGCCTTGAGGAGGAAGTGATGCGGTTTCGGGTTCTCTCTGCTGGTTTGTCCTCAGCAGTACAAAACAGGGATTGAAGAAAAATAATTAAAGTCATTCAAGTACTTCTACCTTTTCCCTCTTCCCTTATTTCACCAATTTACCTTCTATTCACAATGTCAACTTCACAACTTAACTCCAACAAAATTTCACCGAAATTTCACCTGTCTTAGCCGGATAGACGTCCAAAACTTCAAAACAATTCCCATAAGTCTGTGTCTGTCTAGACCATCGAGACCAACAGTGAGTCATTCTGTCTCAATGAAAGAAGCTCTACAGTCTTTAGTTCTGCACACCTACTGTACAACAGGCCTACACATACAGACCAATGTCCTTCACACACTATTTCAACTGAAACTGGTTTAGGACAGTGTTAGCCTTATAGGCCTTGTGACTGAGGGGTCATGTAAAGTGTTGATACATTTCAGAAAAATTCTAAATGACAGGCATGGGTCTTCACAAACAGCCATGTGCTGTATAGAACATACTAACAATACCATAAATACCAGTTCTTTCTAGATCATGCTGGTTTTTGGACCCATGACCTTCAACCTTTGACCCTGTGAACCAAAAGCTTGCATGATGCATGCGCTGGTGACAGTCTGTGAGCTGGTGACAGTCTGTGAGCTGGTGACAGTCTCGTGAGCTGGTGACAGTCGTGAGCTTGACAGTCTGTGACTGCTGGTGACAGTCTGTTGAGTGGGTGACAGTCTGTGAGTTGGTGACAGTCTGTGAGCTCGGTATACAGTCGTGAGCTGGTGACCCAGTTCTGTGAGCTGATCGACAGTCTGTGAGCTGAAACAGTCTGTGAGCTGCGTGACAGTCTGTGAGTGGTGACAGTCTGTGAAGCTTACAGTTCTGTGAGCTGGGGACAGTCTTGAGTGGTGACAGTCTTGTGAGCTGGTACAGCTGTAGCTTGTGACATCTGTGAGTGTGACAATCTGTGAGCTGTGACAGTCTGTGAGTGGTGACGTCTGTGACTGTACAATCTGTGAGCTGGTGACAGTCTTGTGAGGCGGTGAACAGTCTGTGAAGTGTGACAGTCTGTCGAGCTCGTGACAGTCCTGTGAGCTGATGACAGTCTGTGAGCTAGGTGACATTCGGTGAAGCTGGTGACAATCTTGAGCTGGTGACAGCTTGTGTAAGCTGGTGACATGTCTGAGTGAGGCTGAGGGTGACAATTAGGAGCTGTGACGAGTCTGTGAGCTTTGTGAGCAGGTCTGTGAGCTGGTGACAGTCTTGATCTGGAACAGTCTTGAGCTCTGGTAACAGATCTGTGAGCTTAGGTGACAGTTCTGTGAGTCTGGGACAGTTCTGTGAGCTGGGACAGTCTGTGAGCTGGGTGACATGATCTGTAGCTGGTGACCAATCTGTGAGGCTGGGTGACAGGTCGTGTAGCTGGTGACAGTCTGTGAGCTCGGTGACAATCTGTGATGCTGGTTGGTGACAGTTTCTGTAGCTCGGTGACAGGCTGTTGAGCTGTGCAGCACGTGCTGTGAGCTGGGTAACAGTCTGGTGGAGCCTGGGGGTAACAATCTGTGAGCTGGTGACAGTCTGATGATGCTTGTACAGCTGGTGCAACTCAGGTGACAGTCTGTGAGCTCGGGTCTACAGTCTGTGATAGCTCCGGTCGACAGTCTGTGAGCTGTGGTGACTATCTTGAGCTGGTGACGGCTGTGAGCTTTGATGACAGTTCTGTGAGCTCGTGGTAACCATTTGTGAGCGGTTGACAATAAACATTGTTCGAGCTGAGTGACAGTTGTTAGCTTTGATAGCACAGTGCTTTTTGTGAGCTGGTGACAGTCTGGTGGAGTGCTCGCTAACAGTCTGTAGAGCTGGTAACAATCTGGGAGACGTTGGTGACAGTTCTGTTGAGTGGTGACAGCTGTCCGGAGCTGGTGACAGTCTTGTCGAGCTCGGTAACCCTAGTTCTTGTGAGCTCGGTAACAATCTGTTAACTGTCTAGATAACAGTGAGCTGGGACAGTCTTGACGGCGCCGGTGACAATATGTGTAGCTCGTGACAGTGGCTTGTGAGCTGAGATGTACATTCTGTGCAGCTGTGACAGTCTGTGAGCTGGTGTACAGTCTTTTGAGTCGGTTGACGTTCTGTAGAGGCTCGTGAACAATCTGTGACTGGTACATGTCTTGTGACGCTGGGTGAACCAGTCTGTGACTGATGACAGTCTGTGAGACTAGTGGACATCTGTGACGCTGCGGTAACCAAGTGCTTTGAAAGCTGGTAACAATCTGTTAACTGTCCTGTGATACAACAGTACGGGTGACGAGTCTGAGGCTGGCTTGACAACGCCTGTGAAGCTGTTCGACAATATGTGAGCTCCGTGACCAGTCGGGTGAGCTGTTGACTGACATTCCTGTAAGCTGAGTGACAGGCTGTAGCGGGTGATCAGTCTGTGAGTCTGTAGACAGTCACTCGGTGCATGTCCTGGTGAGCAGTACTTTGTGAGCTGGATGAACTAGTTCATGTAGAGCTGGTGACAGTCTGTGAGCTGGTACCAACTGAGTGCTGGACAGTGGAACCAGTCTGTTACGCGTCTAAAGTGAGGTGGTGACAGTCTGAGCCTGTTGCATCGTGTGAGTTGGTGACAATGATACTGTGAAGTCTGTGGGATTGTGACATTCTGTGAGCTGTGACAGTCTGTAGAGCTAGGTGACAGTCTGTGTAGACTAGGTCGACAGTCAGTTGTGAGGTCTGGTACAAGCTGTACTGGGTGTAGCTTGGGTGGGACAGTCTGTGAGCTGCGTGACATCTTTGAGTTTGAGCAGGTCGTGCAGCTCTTGGGTCGTACAGTCTGTGAGCTGGTAGACAGTCTGTGAGCCGTAAAAGAGATGACTAGTGACGGTCAGCTGTGCAGCTGGCTGGCTGTGACAGTCTGTGATAGTGAACGCTCTGTGACGGGAGCAATTCTGTGAGCTGTCAGTGTGAGACTGTCAGCTCTGTGAGCTGGTACAATCTGTGAGTTGGTGTACAGTCTGTGAGCTTGTGACAGTCTGTGATACTCCGGGACCACGCTGGGAGTGCGGTAATCAGTCTGTGAGGAACTTGTGTGGTGGACAGTACGTGCTGGGACAGTTGCAGCTGATGACAGTCGTGAGCTGTACAGTCGTGTGTAACAGTCTGTGACGGTTGACGTTGTAGTGGCAGAGCTGCTGCTGACGTGCTGATGCTCGGTGAGCCCTGTAGCTGCTGAGATCCGTGACAATGTGACTGGTACAGTCTGTGAGCTGGTGTACGCGGCTGCAGCTTACGTGACAGTCTGTGAACGCTGGTGTAACAGCTCTGTTTTAAGCTTGGTAACAATCTGTTGAGCTGGGTACATCATGTGAGCTGTGTGACAGTCTGTGAGCTGGTGACAGTCTAGTGCAGTAGGGTACACGTCTCTGTGGGAGCTGAGGTAAAGATTGTTAACGTCTGATAACAGTGAGTACGCTAGCGAGTGACAGTATCCTGAGCTCGTGCACAGTCTGTGAGCATGGTGGCAAAATGTAGCTCAGTGAAGCTGGGGGTGGTGACGATTGTGAGTCTGGTGACAGTCGTAGTGTGACAGTTCTTAAGTGGTGGCCAGTCTGTACGCTGGTGACAATCTGTGAGCTGGTTGACAGGCTGTGTGACAGGTCTGTTGAGCTGATGACCAGTCTGTGAGACTGCGTGCAACATGTCTCGTGAGCGTGTTAAATCAGGTCTGTAGCTCGTCTAGAACAATCTGTTAACTGTCTATTACCAGTTGAGGCCTCGGTGACACTGAGGTAGGTGACAGGCTGTTGAAGCTCGGTGACAATATCCATGTGAGCTCGTGCAGTCTCTGTGAGCTGCGGTGAACATTCTGTTGAGCTCGGTCGACAGTCTTGTCGCGCTCGGGTGACAGTTCGGTGAGCTGTACGGCTGTGAGTGGTACAGTCTGTGAGCTGAGACAGTCTTGTGAGCTGCGAGTCAGCTCTGTGAGCTGGTAACAGTCCTGTGACTCGTACGCATCTGTCTACTGATCTGATACGTCGAGCTGTTGGTGCACTGAGCCTGAGCTGTGACAGTCGTGCGCATGGTGAAACTCATGTGAGCTCGTAGACAGTCTGTGAGCTGTGACATTCTGTGAGCTGGTGCACAGTCCTTGAGCTTGGTGACAGTCGTGAGCGTGCGTGACGACTAGCTTGTACATCGTGTGAGCTGGTGACAGTCGTGAGTTGATGGACCAGTCGGTGAGCTTCAGCTGTGACAGATCCGCCCATCTGTGAGCTCGTAGCATGTCTGTGAGGTCTGTGGTAACAAAATCTGTTAACTGTCTGTATAGACAGTGAAGCTAGATGTACATGTCTGAAGCTGAGTGACAAGCCTGCTGAGCTGGCGTGACACACTATGTGGCCGTGACAGCTGTGTGAGGCTAGTATAGGCAAATGGTGACATTCTGGTGATGCTGGTGACAGTCTAGTGAGCTGTGAACAGTCTGTGAGAGCTGGTGGACTAGTCTGTGAGCTGGTGACAACTAGTAAGAGCATCGTGACAGTCTGTGGGCTCTGGTTGAACGATCTACATAGACTGCAACCTGTGATCAAAATAAGACCAAAGATGGCCGGTGCTTCCCCTTCTGACTCAGGCTTCGAAATCGGTCAGGAAACAGTAGGAGGAGGCGCTAGAGAGTGAAAGTCTGAAATGGACCCAGAGTAATCTTGGAATAAATTATGCTTTACCCACTGGTCCAAACTGAAATCAACTAGCCACATGACTCTCATGCTACGTGAGGCTTGGGGTGGTTTGCGTCTATGCTACGAGCTCAGACAGCATCCAGTACCCAATTATAATTCCCCCTTGGTGTGAGAGCAGAAGAGAGAGATGAGAGAGAGAGGGGCAGTAGGAGTAGTAGAGACGTGGAGGAGCGGATGAGGAGAGAGAGAGAGAGGAGTAGAGAGAGAGAGAGACAAGAGAGAGATGAGAGAGATGCAGGAGAGAGACATGTGACGAAGGACATGAGAGGCAAGAGAGAAGAGAGACCGATATGAGAGAGAAGAGAACGAGAGATTGAGAGAGGAGGGGGGGCGGGGGGGGGGGGGGGGTGGGGGGGGAGTGGGGGGGGGGGGGGGGTGGGCGGGGGGGCGGGGGGGGGGGGGGGGGGCGGGGGGCGTGGGGGCGGGGGGGCGCGGGGGGGGGGGGGTGGGTGGGGGGGGGGGTGGGGGGGGGGGGGGGGGCGGGGGTGGGGTGGGGGGGGGGGGGGGGGGGGGGGGGGGGGGGGTGGGGGGGGGGGCGGGGGGGGGGGGGGGGGCGGGGGGGGGGGGGGGGGGGGGGGGGGGGGGGTGTGGGGGGGGGGGGGGGGGGGGGGGGGTGGGGGGGGGGGGGGTGGGGGGGTGTGGGGGGCGGGGGGGGGGCGGGGGGGGGGGGGGGGGGTGGGGGGGGCGGGGGGGTGGGGGGTGGGGCGGTGGGGGGGGCGGGGGGGGGCGGGGGGCGGGCGGGGGGGGGGGGGGGGGGGGGGGGAGGGGGGGGGGGGGGGGAGGGGGGGGGGGGGGGGGGGGGGGGGGGGGGGGGGGGGGCGGGGGGGGGGGGGGGGGGGGGGGGGGGGGGGGGGGGGGGGGGGGGGGGGGGGGGGGGGGGGGGGAGGGGGGGGGGGGGGGGGGGGGGGGGAGGGGTGGGGGGGTGGGGGGGGGGGGGGGGGGGGGGGGGGGGGGGGGGGGGTGGGGCGGGGCGGGAGGGGGGGGGGGGGGGGGAGGGGAGAGGGGGGGGGGGGGGGGGGGGGGCGGGGTGGGGGGGTGGGGGGGGGGGGGGGGGGGGGGGGGGTGGGGGGGGGTGGAGGGGGGGGGGGGGGGGAGGGGGGGGGGGGGGGCGGGAGGGGGGGGGGGGGGGGGGGGGCGGGGGGGGGGGGGGGGGGGGGGGGGGGGGGGGGGGGCTGGGGGTGGGGGGGGAGGGGGGGGGGGGGGGGGGGGGGGGGGGGGGGGCGGGGGGGGGGGGGGGGGTGGGGGTGGGGGGGGGGGGGGGGCGGGGGGGGGGGGGGGGGGGGGGGGGGGGGTGGGGGGGGGGCGGTGGGGGCTGGGGGGGGGGGGGGGGGGGGGGGGGGGGGGGGGGGGGGGGGGGGGGGGGGGGGGGGGGAGGGGGGGGGGTGGGGGGGGGGGGGGGGGGGGGGGGTGGGGTGGGGGGTGGGGGGGGGGGGGGGGGGGGGGGGGGGGGGGGTGGGGGGGTTGGGGGGGGGGGGGGGGGGGGGGGGGGGGGTGGGGGGGGGGGGGGGGGGGGGGGGGGGGGGGGGGGGGGAGGGGGGGAGGGGGGGGGGGGGGGGGGGGGGGGGGGGGGGGGGGGGGGGGCGGGGTGGGGGGGGGGGGGGGGGGGGTGGGGGGGGGGGGGGGGGGGGGGGGGGGCGGGGGGGGGGGGGTGGGGGGGGGGGGGGGGGGGGGCGGGGGGGGGGGGGGGGGGGGGTGGGGGGGGAGGGGGGGGGGGGGGGGGGGGGGGGGGGAGGGCGGGGGGGGGGGGGGGGGGGGGGGGGTTGGGGGGGGGGGGGGGGGGGGGGGGGGGGGTGGGGGTGGGGTGTGGGGGGCGGGGGGGGGGGGGGGTGGGGGGGGGGGGGGGGGGAGGGGGGGGGGGGGGGGGGGAGGGGGGGGGGGCGGGGGGGGGGGGAGGGGGGGGTGGGCGGGGGGTGGGGGGGGGGGGGGGGGGGGGGGGGGGGGGGGGTGGGGGGGGGGGGCGGGGGGGGGAGGGTGGGGGGGGGGGGGGGGGGGGGGTGGGCGGGGGGGGGGGGGGGGGGGCGGGGAGGCGGGGGGGGGGGGGTGGGGGGGGGGGGGGGGGGGGGGGGGGGGGGGCGGGGGGGGGGGGGGTGGGGGAGGGGGGGGGGGGGGGGGGGGTGGGGGGGGGGGGGGGGGGGGGGGGGGGGGGGCGGGGGCGGGATGTGGGGGGGGGGGGGGTGTGGGTGGGGGGGGGGGGGGGGGGGGGGGGGGGGGGGGAGGGGGGGGGGGGCGGGGGGGGGGGGGGCGGGGGGGGGGGGGGGGGGAGTGGGGGGTGGGGAGGGGGAGGGGGGGGGCCGGGGGTGGGGGGGGGGGGGGGGGGGGGGGAGGGGGGGGGGGGGGGAGAGAGAGAGGACAGAGAGAGACAGAGAGAGAAGAGGTGTGTTGTGTGTGTGGGTAAACAGATTGGGCTTTCTTGGTGTTATAAAGCAGGCTTTGTTATTGACTGTCAACAGATTTGAAGATAATTCCATGTAAGAGTCTGTCAACTCAAACAAATGTAATGTATATATGATGAACAAATTGACTGTGAAGATCATGGGAGTGATAACGATCTACTGTCAAAGCAGAGAAGAAGACCAGAGGAGTTTAGAAAATAAGGAGGATAAAATTGTTATACATTGTTGTCACATTTTAGTACAAAATTGGAGGGTTCCCAGTTCAAATCATGGGGTCCGACTGGAAAAACCTGTCGGAAGTGAGCTGGCAACCACAGGGTTGCTGACATCAAATCCTAGATGCCATTGCCTGCCATTGTGCCCTTGAGCTAGGCACTTAACCCCCACAACAACTACTCCACGGTCACCCAGTGTGGCAGTCTCCTGCTCCAACCTCTCCATCCTCTATGTGTATGTAACAGTCTCCTGCTCCAACCTCTATGTGTTGTAAACCTCTCCATCCTCTATGTGTATGTAACGTCTCGCTCTCCAACCTCTATGTGTTATGTAACAGTCTCCTGCTCCAACCTTTTGTGTATACAGTTCCGCTCCAACCTCTCCATCCTCTATGTGTATGTAACAGTCTCTGCTCCAACCGCTATGTTATGTAACAGTCTCCTGCTCCAACCTCTCCATCCTCTATGTGTATGTAACAGTTCCCTGCTCCAACCTCTCTGTTATTGTAACAGTCTCCTGCTCCAACCTCTCATCCTCTATGTGTATGTAACAGTCTCCTGCTCCAACCTCTATGTGTATGTACAGTCTCCTGCTCCAACCTCTCCAACCTCTATGTTTATGTAACAGTCTCCTGCTCCATCCTCTATGTGTATGTAACCTCTCCATCCTCTATGTGGTCTTTCAGAGGTTGTGTACAATCATAAAAGCTGTTGTGGTCGGTTTTATTTTATAGACTTAAGTTTTGTGTGTGTGTGTGTGTCACACTGTCCCCTCAAACCCTTACCCCCTCACTAACCATCTGGAGTCAGTATGGAGTGTGACTCACAACAGTAACATGTTTACACGTGGTGACTAACCCCTCCCCCCTGAGTCACTCGTTTGAAAAGACACTGTAGGCAGGTGAACCTCCTACAAATCAAACTTCACTGTAAAAAGCCTAGAGGCATATGGCATGTTTGATGTGATGCCAGTGCTTTGATGTGTAACCCAATCACATTTGAGACTTTTTAAATGTACCTTATTTTTGGAACTCTGGTGAGCAAATTAGTTGTCTACAACATATTTATATTCTCTTCAACCTTTATTTAACTAGGCAAGTCAGTTAAGAACAAATTCTTATTATACAATGACGGCCTACCCCACGGCCAAACCCTCCCCTAACGACGCTGGGCCAATTGTGCGCCGCCCTATGGGACTCCCGATCACCACTGGCTGTGATACAACCTGGGATCGAACCAAGGTCTGTAGTGACGCCTCTAGCACTGAGATGCAGTGCCTTAAAGACCGCGGCACAGAACATCTATTCAGTTGTTTTTCTATTGAACCACGCTCTGCCTGTTTCATCTCATTATGTGACTTACATGATGATCTTAATGAATAATTTATAAGGTGGTGATAGCCTGGTGAATGGCTCCACCGTGGTCTGATCCTCTAGTGTCTTTTGTTTCCATCCCTGCCTAATGCACATCCATTGAGAAGTCTCCATTCAACAGACACCAAAACAACATAACACTCAATCCCTCAAAGGACTCTTATGGCCACAGTACTGGGCTTACAAGAGAGTGGGGAAGGGCACACTCATTTTCAAACGCACGCACGCACACACACGCACACATTAGCCAAGGTCTTAAATACACAGTAGTGTTGCTGGTGGGTGTTACTTGGCAGTCAGAACGATATCAGCCTTTACAACACAGCTTTATACCCACCGAGAGAGCCGAGAGGAGAACCAGTCAAGCACTTTTCAAAAACAAGAGGTCTTAAATACACAGTAGTGTTGCTGGTGGGTGTTACTTGGCAGTCAGAACGATATCAGCCTTTACAACACAGCTTTATACCCACCGAGAGAGCCGAGAGGAGAACCAGTCAACTACTCAGACAGAGAGACTGAGTCAGCGTCCCAAATGACACACTATTCCCTACATAGTTCACTACTTTRGACCAGAACCACTGCTACAGATAACCATATTCCCAGGGGTTTTGTCAATAATAATCTCATGACCATAAAGTTGAATTCCATTGTTAACTATGTTACTGCTAGCCCAATTGTCAAATCAAAACACATTTTATTTGTCACATGCGCTGAAATACAACAGGTGTAGTAGACTTTACAGTGAAATGCTTACTTACAAGACCTTCACCAACAATGCAGTTATTTTTTTAAGTAAAAAAATWAATATAATAAAAAATAAAATAAAAAATGAAGCTTTTTATTTTATTTTTATACCACACATATGGATATGCCACACGTAGAGAGAGGGCTGTTACATATCAATGTACAAAGGMTGATGTCAAAGATGGACCTTCTWGATATCWGGGTTTATGACACGGATATGTTGATTCTCACAGACTTTGCTGAATGGCTCGATCCCGGATAAGGYCATTGCTGATTAGAACATCTTCAGGTGTGACAGACTGAAATAAAGGGTGAGGGGTGGCTATATAAGTCAACTCTTGTGGCATCATGTTCTACAAATATCACTATTCCCCGCCAACATTTTTTATCTTTTGGTTATATATATATATATTATATATGGTCATAAGCCACTGGGATTTTGGTGACCTTTGTAACCTAAATAATTATCACCCCATTTACAAATGCTCTTGCTTAGTAAAAATTCTAGAATCCTTGGTGAATACTCAACTTACAGTCAGGTTTCAGACCAGGTTATAGCACCATCTCTGCTACTTCTTTGGTTTGAAATTATGTTTTTAATTGTTTGGATGAGAGAAAACACTGTGGGGCCCTTTTATTGGCCTGTCTAAAGCCTACAARACTGTGGATCCCTCATGACTTATTCAGAGGCTTTCATCAATTGGCCTGGACCAGGCTGTGTGTAGCTGGTTCGAAAATAAAGCCTTTGTTGAATGGAAATTGGTTCTTAAAGAAAAAACCCACCCAAAACCTCTAATTTACAGTGTTAATTAACACTAAAATGTGAAACAATATTTTTTTYTCAACAAATGTTTCCTTTTGGCGTTGTAATAAGGTTGGTAGTAACATGGAAAATCGTTATGGAAATCTGTTGCAGCTCAAGTCGACTACAAAATTCATAACGCAATAATCTCTCTATGGACTGACCAACTTGCTAGCTAACAAACGCAGCTACACACAGTAATACCAAAGACAATATCAGCACTTAACGTAGCTAGTTAGCAATAAAAACGGCACTATCCATTTAGGAGTCTACAATCTCACCATGTTCAACTTGCAGACAGATGTGCCTCACTGAGTGGAGTCTACATTCGCAACGGCATATATACATTTGATGAGATGGGACATGTTGCCCATACTACCTCAATGTGCCGCACGGTGCATTCTGGGCGATGCTGGGACAAGGAGCGCTCTCCTTCAATAAGTGAATTGAAGTCTGCTAGTCGCTAGCTCAAAAACCCAACATTAGCACGAATTTCGTCAACAACAAGTACAAAATTACAAATCTTCAGAGATGTTAGATAATTAACTTGCTATCTGTAGTATCGTATAGTTTTGGAATCGTGACATTACGTATTTTCGAGGAGAATAGGCACGTTTCTCGACATATACACTGGCTTTGAGAATGGATTGGGTGACGATTAGTTTAGCAACCCCGTCACGCAGCGTGGCAACGTTAATCCAATTGGTCGACAGTCTGTTGGGTGGGGCGTTTTACGTTTATTTATTCATTGAATTTTTATCTCCTTTCTATAATATCTCTGGTAACCGCACTATGCAATGCACCCTGCACTAAAAAGGCAAACAAATAGGAAAAATGTGCTAGACCCTCCTTTACATTACAAATGACAAACTTTGGCTGGTGCCCTAACTGCCTCATTGATCGTGTCTCCATTTATAAATACACTACATGACCAAAAGTATGGACACATGCTCGTTGAACATCTCATTCCAAAATTGTGGGCATTAATATAGAGTTGGTCCCCCCTCTTTGCTGCAAAACAGCCTCCACTCTTCTGGGAAGGCTTTCCACTAGATGTTGGAACATTGCTGCAGGGACTTGCTTCCATTCAGCCACAATAGCATTAGTGGGGTCGGGCACTGATGTTAGGCGTTCCAATTCATCCCAAAGGTGTTCAATGGGGTTGAGGTCAGGGTTCTGTGCAGGCCAGTCAAGTTCTTCCACACCGATCTCGACAAACCATGTCTCCATTGACCTTGCTTTGTGCAAGAGGACATTGTCATGCTGAATCAGGAAAGGGCCTTCCCCAAACTGTTGCCACAAAGTTGGAAGGACAGAATCGTCTAAAATGTCATTGTATGCTCTAGCATTAAGATTTCCCTTCACTGGAATTAAGCYGCCTAGGCCAAACAATGAAAAACAGCCCAAGACCARAATTCCTCCATCAAACTTTACAGTTGGCACAATGCATTCGGGCAGGTAGCGTTCTCCTGGCATCCGCCAAACCCAGATTCATCTATCAGACTACCAGATGGTGCCTGATTCATCACTCCAGAGAACGTGTTCCCACTGCTCCAGAATCCAATGGCGTCGAGTTTTACACCACTCCAACTGACGCTTGGCATTGCGAATGGTGATCTTAGGCTTGTGTGCGGCTGCTCGGCCACGGAAACCCATTTCATGAAGCTCCAGACGAACAGTTCTTGTGCTGACGTTCCTTCCAGAGGCAGTTTGGAACTCGGTAGTGAGTGTTGCAACCGAGGACAGACGCTTCAGCACTCGGCGGTCCCATTCTGTGAGCTTGTGTGACCTACCACTTTGCGGCTGAGCCGTTGTTGTTCCTAGACGTTTCCATTTCACAATAACAGCACTTACAGTTTACTGGGGCGGCTCTAGCAGGGCGGACATTTGACTAACTGACTTGTTGGAAAGGTGGCATCCTATGACGGTGCCACTTTGAAAGTCATTGAGTTCTTCAGTAAGGCCATTCTTTTTTTCACGTTCTTTTTTGAACCCCTTTTCTCCCCAATTTTGTGGTATCCAAGTTACAGTCTTGTCTCATCGCTGCAACTCCCGTACAGACTCGGGAGAGGCGAAGGTCGAGAGCCATGCGTCCTCTGAAACACATCACAACCAAGCKGCACTGCTTCTTGACACAATGCCCACTTAACCCGGAAGCCAGCTGCACCAATGTGTCGGAGGAAACACCGTACACCTGGCAACRGTGTCAGCGTGCATTGTGCCTGGCCTCTCCACAGGAGTCGCTAGTGCGCGATGGGACAAGGACATCTCTGCCGGCCAAACCATCCCCTAACCCAGAGGATTCTGGGCCYATTGTGCGCTGCCCCATGCGTTTGTCTATGGAGATTGCATGGCTGCATGCTCAATTTTATACACCTGTCAACAACGGGTGTGGCTGAAATAGCCATAGCAAAATAGCGTTTGTACCAACAATGACGAGACAGCCTACAGGGAGGAGGTGAGTGCCCTGTCGGAGTGGTGCCAGGAAAATAACCTCTCCCTCAACATAAAAAAAACGAAGGAGCTAATCGTGGACTTCAGGAGACAGCACGCCCCTATTCATATCGACGGTACCATAGTGGAGAATGTGAAAAGCTTCAAGTTCCTCAGCGTACACATCACTGACAATCTGAAATGGTCCACCCACACAGACAATGTGGTGAAGAAGGCGCAACAGCGCCTCTTCAACCTCAGGAGGCTGAAGAAATTCGGCTTGGCKCCTAAGACCTTCATAAACTTTTACAGATTGAGAGCATCCTGCCGGTCTGTATCACCGCCTGGTACGGCAGCTGCACCGCCCTCCAGGAAACCTATAGCACCCYATGTCACAGGAAGCCCAAAAAGATTATCAWGGATATCAACCACCTCAGCCACGGCCTGTTCACCCTGCTATCATATAAAAGGCGAGGTCAGTACAGGTGCATCAAAGCTGGGGCCGAGAGACTGAAAAACAGCTTCTATCTCAAGGCTGTTAAATAGTTATCACTAGCTGGCTACCACCCAGTTACTCAACCCTGCACCTTAGAGGCTGCTGCCCTATGTACATAGACATGGAATCACGGGTCACTTTAAATGAAACACTAGTCACTTTACATAATGTTTACATACTGTTTTACTAATTTCATATGTATATACCGTATTCTACTGTATTTTGTCAATGCCACTCCAACATTGCTCAATCTAATATTTATATATTTCTTAATTCCATACTTTTAGATGTGGTATGTATTGTAATGAATCATTTAGTTACTACTGCACTGTTGTAGCTAGGAACACAAGCATTTCTCTACACCTGCAATAACATCTGCTAAATATGTGTACGTGACAATAACATCTGCTAAATATGTGTACGTGACCAATAACATCTGATAAATATGTGTAGTGACAATAACATCTGATAATAATATGTGTACGTGACCAATAACATCTGCTAAATATGTGTACGTGACCAATAACATCTGTTAAATATGTGTATGTGACCAATAACATCTGCTAAATATGTGTACGTGACCAATAACATCTGTTAATGTGTACGTGATCAATAACATCTGTAAATATGTGTACGTGACAATAACATCTGCTAAATATGTGTATGTGACACAATAACATCTGCTAAATATGTGTATGTGACCAATAACATCTGTTAAATATGTGTACGGTGATCAATAACATCTGCTAAATATGTGTACGTGATCAATAACATCTGCTAAATATGTGTACGTGATCAATAACATCTGCTAAATATGTGTATGTGACCAATAAAATGTTATTTGATGTGTATATAGTTTATCTCGGTATCTGGATCGAAGAAAAGCTATCTTTCAAAAAAGTATGTTGATGAGTTAATTAAGAAATTAAGAATTTAAACTAGTCTTCTTCTATAGTAACAGGTCCTGTATTTCGTTAAATATCAGATAACAAATCATTCAGTAACATCCATTACGGTTATGGGCTATGTCGATATCATTTACACTGAACAAAAATATGAACGCAACTTGCAACATTTTCAAAGATTTTACTGAGTTACAGTTCATATAAGGAAATCAGTCAATTYAAATCAATTCATTAGGCCCTAATCTATGGATTTCACATGACTGGGAATACAGATATTATTCTGTTGGTCACAGATACCTTTAAAAAAAAGTAGGGCCGTGGATTAGAAAACCAGTCAGTATCTGGTGTGACCACCATTTGCCTCATCTCCTTCGCATAGAGTTGATCAGGCTGTTGATTGTGGATTGTTCACTCTTCAGAGATTAACTGCTTTTTATTGACACCACACTCCAAAAAGCAAGTTCTGCAGGCTCTAGTTTAGTCTAATCTTGATTATTGTCCAGTTGTGTGGTCCAGTGCTGTAAGGAAAGACCTAGTTAAGCGGCAGCTGGCCCAGAACAGAGCGGCACGTTTTCCTCTTCYTTGTAATCAGAGGGCTGATATAAATACTATGCATGCCAGTCTCTCTTGGCTAAGAGTTGAGGAGAGACTGACTGCATCACTTCTTCTTTTCATAAGAAACATGAATGTGTTGAAAATTCCAAATGTTAAACTGACACACAACTCTGACACACACACTTACCCCACCAGACATGCCACCAGGGGTCTTTTCACAGTCCCCAAATCCAGAACAAATTCAAGAAAGAGTACAGTATTATATAGAGCCATGATGGCATGAAATTTCATTCCATCTCATATTGCTCAAATAAACCTCAAACCTGGTTTCAAAAACAGATATTTGACCTAGATAGTTTGTGTGTATGTATTGATATGTAGGCTACGTGTGCCTTTAACATTTTTTTTATGTAGTTCTGTCCTTGAGCTGTTCTTGTCTATTAATGTTCTGTATTATGTCACGTTTCATGTTTTGTGTGAACCCCAGGAAGAGTAGCTGCTGCTTTTGCAACATGAGGATGATGAGGATCCTAATAAAATACCAAATATCAAACACGATGTCGTACACATCAGCAAACCACTTGCTCACACGTCTGACATCTGCCCGGCACAGTTTAAACCAGGATTCATCCAGTGTCCATCGAAGGTGAGCATTTGCCCATTGAAGTTGGTTACGAGGCCGAACTGCAGTCACGTCAAGACCCGGGTGAGGATGACGAGCACWCAGATGAGCTTCCATGAGACGGTTTCTGACAGTTTGTGCAGAAATTCTTTGGTTGTGCAAAAACCCACAGTTTCATCAGCTGTCCAGGTGGCTGGTGTCAGACGATCATAGTGCATTTGCGCTTCATTACGGTGATAGGTTCAGTACACATCATTGCATTTTTTTATCAGAAAGTACGCTGGCCCTCCTTAAAGTTTATTTTTGTCTATAAAGCCCTCTTGCATAATCTTCATCCATACCTTACCTCATAAGTTACCAGACCCGGACTCATGGAATCCCTTCAATCTCCACCAAGCTAGGTAAATCTGATTTTAGTTTTTTTTTTTGTCATCTCATGTTGAATGATCTCCAAAAAGTCCTTCAAGTTGGAGTTGATTCCTCTAGGGCAGTTCAGGCGTATATTAGAAGACCTTTTTCACTGAACAATGTGTTTCTTTCATATGATTGTGTTTTTGCTTTTCATGTTTTGTGTTTGCTTCTCACGTATAGTGTAATTGATATGTGTATACTGTAGATATATACGTATAATGTCAATTATATGTGTATACTATGGATATGTATAGTGTAATTGATATGTATATACTGTAGATATGTATAGTGTATAGTGTAATTGTTGTTTATCGATGTTTATGATAAATAAAGGTAAAATAAAAGTGACAAAATATTTATATCAAGAAAGCTAAATCTATCTAGTTACTAAGTTCTATCTCAGACTCTGCTGGTGTCAACGTCAAAACGTTGGAAAACAGTTAATACACTGAAGCGTGGCAACTCCTCTCCTTCCATGTCTAAGCAAACTGTGTCAGACTCTGGCATCATTACTGAGAGAAATCTCCCAGCCCTTCTCCCAGTCCTTCTCTCAACCCCTTCTCCCAGCCCCTTRTCCCAGTCCTTCTCCCAGCCCCTTCTCCCAGCCCTTCTCCCAGCCCCTTCTCCCAGCCCTTCTCCCAGCCCCTTCTCCCAGCCCTTCTCCCAGCCACTAGTTGGCTCGATGGAAGTTCTGTCCACTTATTTTTCTATATCTTTTTTCTTCTTCTTTGTTTTTCTTCAAGTAACTGATGCTAGCAGTAAAATTTGATTAAAAAATACAGATAAAAATACACCTTATGGAACAGCGGGGACTGTGAAGCAACACCAACATAGGCACAGACATATGCATACAAACACACAATAACACTATGCTATATACACACGTACACATGGATTTTATGTTGTAGATATATGGTAGTAGACTAGAGGCCTGAAGGCACACACTTAATATGTTGTGAAATCTGTTGTAATGTTTTTWAAATTGTATAACTGCCTTAATTGCTTTTTAATTCTGTAATGGAAATACATTTATTTCCTGTTACCAAGTCATTTACAGTTTCTATGCCTTCCATGTTTTCCATGTTCCATTCCATATCTGTGAATTCTGAAAAGCTATGCAAGCATTGTTCTGGGTTGTGTTTTTAGGAAGTGATATTGTTTATTGTAGAATACGTTTCACTTTCTTCCATGTTGTTTTCAGTGTTCTTAACTATGAAGTACTATGTTCCTTGGTTCATCCTTTGATTCTGAGGATGAGCTGCGCATCTTCAATATATGCCTATTGTTCCTCTTTGCCTACGGAAAGTATTCAGACCCCTTGACTTTTTCCACATTTTGTTATGTTACAGCCGTGTTCTAAAATAGATTAAATAAAACAATTTAATCTATAACCAATAATGACAAAGCAAAAACTAGATTTTTAAAATGTATTTATGAAAAGCAAAAAACAGACTTTGCTATGAGACTCGAAATTGAGCTCAGGTGCATCCTTGTTTCCATTGATCATCCTTGAGATGTTTCTACAACTTGATTGGAGTCCAACTGTGGTAAATTCAACTGATTCGACATGATTTGCTCCCTCTGCTGTTTCCTAAAGTCCACGATCATCTCCTTTGTTTTGTTGACGTTGAGTGAGAGGTTGTTTTCCTGACACCACTTGTCAGGATCYAGGCAAAGATGAARGGAGCAAAGTACAGAGATATCCTTTATGAAAACCTGCTCCAGAGCGCTCAGGACCTGAGAGTGGGGCGAAGGTTCACCTTCCAACAGGACAACAACCCCAAACACACAGCCAAGACAAACCAGGAGTGGCTGCACGACAAGTCTCAGAACTCTACAGTTTTTCCTGATTTTAATATAACTGAAATAATTGTTTATTACATGGAACTAGGAAGTACTGAATTGAGTGACATTTGRGTTGTCATTTGTGTAAATAGGGGSGCTAATTTGTCCCAAAATGTTGAATAGAATTCTATGGGAAAGCCATCCATTCCTGATGCTTTTCTCCATGTGAATCTTTTAACACTATCTAATGTTTCTTCTTGGTTGATCTCTGTTTTTAGTGATTATTTATTGMCTGCTTATAATTGCTTCTGAGTCTAAGAAGGCAGAACTGTCTAATCTCCCTGACATCATATCGGCTACATTAGATCTGGAGAGCGAATATATCCATTTAAAAGGCCAAGTAGTTGAGTTTGAGTACTAGAAAAGCCAGTTCATAAATTAATTCACTAGGTGGTGACATTTCTCAGTTATATTAAAATCAGGAATATCTGGAGAGTCCCCATCTGATTATAGATATTTTATAGATTATAAATTGAACAAATTGTGACAATAAAATAATAATAAATCTTATAAGTAATAGAATTGTAAAAGTCTTACCAGACTTGATACATTTAAAACAGGGTTTATTACAAATAGACGCAATCAAATACAAGAACATGTTTCAGTTTAATACATTTTGCAAAAAAAAACTAGATATAGATTTATCAATAATGGCTGTTGATGCCAAAAAGGCTTTCGACCATCTTGAATGGCTTTTTCTATTCAAAACTTTAAAAGATTTCAACTTTCCAGTTGAAATAATATATTTAATATATTTAGATGCACTGGGATATTACCTACAGGAACGTGACAGAGAAATGTCACCACCTAGTGAATTAATCTGTGAACTGGCTTCTCTAGCTTTTTCCTTCATATTAGTGGAGTTGCTATGGGTTCCACCTTTTCCCKTAATTATGCTAATTTATATGTGGGCTATTTTTAGTAAAGGTTTATCTGTGATGAGACCAGGAACCCTTACTTCTCCAAGATCCTTAAATGTTTRAGGTATATTAATGATATTCTCTGTGTGGGGATGGGCACTGAACAAGAACTCACATCCTTTTTGAACAGTATGAACATAGACCTGAAGTTCTCTATTGCGGGTCCATTTCTTGGACATGTGGATAGAGGTTGTTAATGGGGAAACTTTCACCACTCTSTACCAGAAAGAGACTGACAGAAACACTTTTCTTCTAACAAGTAGYGATCCTCCTAGTGCCCTTAAAAGAGGGTTACTCAAGAGCCAGTTCTATTGGCTCAGACGTGTGTGTGTCTTTCGACAAGAGGACTTTATTGATGAAGCTGTCAACATGAGACGACGTTTTCTGAACAGGAGTTACTCCACCCGGTGTGTGTGTAACAGTTTAACTTTAGTCCGTCCCCTCGCCCCGACCCGGGCGCGAACCAGGGACCTTCTGCACACATCAACAACAGTCACCCACGAAGCACCGCTAACTAGCTAGCCATTTCCCATCCATTACATGTGGAAGAGGGACTCTCTAAACCTCACCAGGATATTACTCAGTAAAAGTGTTCAAACGTCTAAGGAGTTCTCTGTTACTTCCATCACTACATTTACCRCCAAAAGCCTTTATGAATTAAACGTAGTGATGAAACACTGGCATATGCTCACCTTTTAGACCCAACGCTCAGCCAGGAATTCAAGGACCACCCCAAATTAATCCACAAACAGGGCACCAATCTTTGCAGTACACTAGTCCGAGCCAGRCGAAAACACAGGGCCTAAACAAACCCTCCTTACTCCACTGAGAGATGAAAACTACCCCTGTAGCAATTGTGCTCAGTGCAACAGCGCCAAAAAGTGCTCCGACACCCTAAGTCTAGAAAGAGATGTAGTGTTAAAGGCAACATAAAAAAGTTGATTTACATCCTACGCTGTGTTGGTGACAACATGTACGTGAGCAAGACATCCAGAAGCTTGAAACAGAGAATAAGTGAACATAACCATGTCACCATGTCACTTTGTCCAGTGCTCTCACAGTGTGTCTGTTGCTTGTCACTTTGTCCAGTGCTCTCACAGTGTGTCCTGTTGCTTGTCACTTTGTCCAGTGCTTTCACAGTGTGTCTGTTGCTTGTCACTTTGTCCATTGCTTTCACAGTGTGTCTGTTGCTTGTCCACTTTGTCCCAGTGCTTTTCACAGTGTGTCTGTTGCTTGTCACTTTGTCCAGTGCTCTCACAGTGTGTCCTGTTGCTTGTCCTTTGTCCAGTGCTTTCACAGTGTGTCTGTTGCTTGTCACTTTGTCCAGTGCTTCTCACAGTGTGTCTGTTGCTTGTCACTTTGTCCAGTGCTTCACAGTGTGTCTGTTGCTTGTCACTTTGTCCAGTGCTTTCCAGTGTGTCTGTTGCTTGTCACTTTGTCCAGTGCTTTCACAGTGTGTCTGTGCTTGTCATTTGTCCAGTGTTTCACAGTGTGTCTGTGCTTGTCACTTTGTCCAGTGCTTTCACAGTGTGTCTGTTGCTTGTCACTTTGTCCAGTGCTCTCACAGTGTGTCTGTTGCTCGTCACTTTGTCATGCTCTCACAGTGTGTCTGTTGCTTGTACTTTTGTCAGTGCTTTCACAGTGTGTCTGTTGCTTGTCACTTTTGTCCAGTGCTTTCACAGTGTGTCTGTTGCTCGTCACTTTGTCCATGCTCTCACAGTGTGTCTGTTGCTTGTCACTTTGGTCCAGTGCTTCACAGTGTGTCTGTTGCTTGTCACTTTGTCCAGTGCTTTCACAGTGTGTCTGTTGCTTGTCATTTGTCCAGTGCTTTCACAGTGTGTCTGTTGCTTGTCACTTTGTCCAGTGCTTTCACAGTGTTGTCTGTTGCTGTCACTTTGTCCAGTGCTCTCACAGTGTGTCTGTTGCTTGTCACTTTTGCCAGTGCTTCAGTGGTGTCTGTTGCTTGTCACTTTGTCCAGTGCTTTCACAGTGTGTCTGTTGCTTTGTCACTTTGTCCAGTGCTTTCACAGTGTGTCTGTTGCTTGTCACTTTGTCCGTGCTTTTTGTAACAGATGTTAATGTACCTCCATGCGTTGTGTTTCACAAAAAATAAATACTTCGGCCAGTGGTCCAGGTTGAGCATCATTATTTCTGCTGTTGATAAATGGGAAACAGCACGTTTAGTTGTTGCAGGGCTTAACAGTGTTGATGGCTGTCGATGGCAAAATCCCTTGCATCACATTTTCATACTGGGCCAACAAAATACAAAAATCAATACAAAATATAACATGGTGTAATCCTGTTGATAAATGGAAAACAGCACGTTAGTTGTGCAGGCTTAACACGTGTTTGATGGCTGTCGATGGCAAAATCTGTAGCATGAAGACAACTGTGTAGCGTGGCTTGTGACCATGACATCGGTGTATGCTAGCTAACACAATTATTTACAGCAATCATATGCCAAAGCACATCCCAGAAAGCCCTTCAATCCCTAACAGGTACCATATACCCACACAATGTATAAAATCAGTAACGTACAGCAA
>NW_019943016.1:56202-78103 GCF_002910315.2 Salvelinus sp. IW2-2015 | reverse complement strand
AAAAATACATTAAATTACAATGTAGTATAATTAAGTCCGTCCTACTCTCTCTTCCAAACCAAATCAAACCCTCTCTACCCCCCTCCCAGCTCCCCCCTTTACCCCATGTATGCCTAGTTTATCCCCACCTCCCATCTCTACTCACCATCGCCCACCAAAACAAGCTTGTCCCACCCTCCCATCCGTGCCGTCTCTTACCCACCCAGACCCAATAATCCCAACCTCCCATCCTTGCCCTCTCTTACCCACCCAGACCCAATAATCCCAACCTCCCATCCTTGCCCTCTCTTACCCACCCAGACCCAATAATCCCAACCTCCCATCCTTGCCCTCTCTTACCCACCCAGACCCAATAATCCCAACCTCCCATCCTTGCCCTCTCTTACCCACCCAGACCCAGTAATCCCAACCTCCCATCCTTGCCCTCTCTTACCCACCCAGACCCAGTAATCCCAACCTCCCATCCTTGCCCTCTCATATCCACCCAGACCCAATAATCCCAACCTCCCATCCTTGCCCTCTCTTACCCACCCAGACCCAGTAATCCCACCCTCCCATCCTTGCCCTCTCATATCCACCCAGACCCAGTAATCCCAACCTCCCATCCTTGCCCTCTCTTACCCACCCAGGCCCAGTTAATCCTAACCTCCTGTCTTTCACCCTCCCTTCTTCTCAGACACATTTACACCCCTTCTATACTTACTCATCCATTCACACACAACATACAGTATACCCGATGCCTCTGCACACCCATTCTCTCCTGCCCTCCTAGACATTCACCCTCCTTCACTCCCATTAACATGCAAAGACACATACACTCACACCCTGTTGCCACCACACACACACACACACACACACACACACACACACAACACACACACCACACACACACACACACACACACACCACACACACCACCACACACACACACACACACCACACACAACACACACACACACAACACACCAACACACACACCACACACACACACAACACACACACACCATCCATATTAAAAATGATGTGGGGCTCTATTCAGTTCTTGCTGGTCTAAAATGTTTGACGCCACCTCCTTTGTTTCCAGAAGGCCAACGTTGTTGTCTTGTTCGTCCATGCGCCCGTCCTGTACATACATATCTGACACCATAGGCTCTCCTTTCCTTTAGAGCAAATCTACTTTTTGAACAACAGATCGTAACAGACAGTTTGTTGTGTTGAGCAATAAGAGTCTTTTTAGCTYTGTTTTCCTGGATATCCTTCAGCTGTTTGTTGCTCTCATTTGCATCTCCAAGTTGTTCTTTGTCTTTTCCTCTAAGGGAAGCAATGGCTTGTTGGGTTCTAGTCGTACTGTCGCTTTACCCACAGATTGGTTCGCTGTTGTACACTGAACAAAAAATATAAAACGCAACATGTAAAGTGGTTGGTCCCGTGTTTCATGAGCTGAAATAAAAGATCCCAGAAATGTTCCATACMCACAAAAAGCTTATTTCTCTSAKATTSRGTGCACACATTTGTTTACATCCCTGTTAGTGAGCATTTCTCCTTTGCCAAGATAATCTATCCACCTGACAGGTGTGGCATGTCAAGAAGCTGATTAAACAGCAAGATCATTACACAGGTGCACCTTGTGCTGGGGACAATAAAATACCACTCTAAAACGTGCAGTTTTGTCATACAACACTATGCCACAGATGTCTCATGTTTTGAGGGAGTGTGCAGTTGGCATGCTGACTGCAGGAATGTCCACCAGAGCTATTGCCAGAGAAATTAATGTTCATTTCTCTACCATAAGCCGCCTCCAACGTTGTTTGAMATAATTTATCAATACGTCCAACTGGCCTCACAACCGCAGACCACGTGTAAACCACGCAAGCCCAGGATCTGCACATCCGGCTTCTTCAACTACAGGATCGTCTGAGACCAGCCACCCGGGCAGCTGATGAAACTGAGGAGTATTTCTGTCTGTAATAAAGCCCTTTTGTGGGGAAAAACTCATTCTGATTGGCTGGACCTAAGTGGGTGGGCCTATGCCCTCCCAGGCCAACCCATGGCTCCCCAGTCATGTGAAATCCATAGATTAGGGCCTAATTCATTTATTTTAATTGACTGATATCCTTATGTTGAGTTGAGTTGAGTTGAGTTGATTTTATTTTTACAGGGACAGTGCACATTATTCAACGTTTCAGTAAAAGTGCCGGTTTTAGCCAGCCGGCTAATTTTCAACCGCAGTCCCTGGGCAGGTTATTAAAAACAATTACAATATAGACAATCATTGAGCAGTGAGCACAGGCAGAGCAACATAGGACAAGCAAGACATAGCATACAGACAGAGCAACATAGGACAAGCAAGACGTAGCATACAGACAGAGCAACATAGAACAAAAAAAGCAAAAGCAAGACAAATTCATAAAAGCAACAAAGTGTTTCCACACCTCACAAGCTACAGACAACATGGAAGTCAAACACAGCTAGGGATTATGTTCACAATCTGATTGACCTTTAGCCATGTCTTCATGCTTTTTGTGAATGTGATATGTGGTGCAGTTATGTGTGTCTGATGGCAGTTATTCCAGACATGGGAAGCTCTCACAGAGAAAGCGGATTTACTAAAGGTGCTTTTCCCTAAGGGAACTATACAGTCACCTCTCATGGCAGACCTTGTGGATCGCTGCCATATGTTTGGGTTTTCTGTTTAAACAATACTGAGTGGAGGGGGAGCCAGGCCATTTAGGATCTTGAATACAAGACATGCGTCGGTGTATTGCACAAGATTTTTCCAACTCAGGAGCTCATGCTTTCTGAGGATGTAACAGTGATGATGGCTATTGGGCTTCCTATCAAGCACTTTGAGAGCTGTTTGTAGGACATGAATAGGTTTTAATGTTGTAAGCAAGCTTGGGCCCAACTAGTCAAGCATATGTTAAGTGGGGGAGTATCATAGATTTGAAGTACAGTTTGCTACCTCTGTAGTCAACATTTTCGTATATAAATCGGAAATTAGCTAGGTTGAATTTGGTTATCTGAATGACCTTTTTCACATGCTTTTAAAAGAGAGGTTGGAATCAAGTATGATGCCAAGGTACTTCAAATCAGATACCACCTGGAGCTTCTCCCTGACACATAGACATCTGGCTCAGTAGCATCTGTTGTCCTCTTTGTGAAGAACATGCAAACTGTTTTTTTCACATTGAGATGCAAACACGAGTCACTGAGCACTTTGTAACCTGGACCATTACAGTAGTGAGTTCTTGTGCAGCTTGTTGTTTGCTCTTTGCATGCCAATATATCACTGTATCATCTACATACATTTGAACTTCAGACCCAGTACAGACAGAAGGCAGATCATTAATGTACAGGCTGAACAGGAGGGGCCCAGTATTGACCTTGGGGCATCCCACATCATAGCTAAGAGTGGGCGACAGCTCATTGCTCACTCTGACACACTGAGTTCTGCCTTCAAGGTATGATTTCATCCATCTCAATGCATCGGGGGAAAAGTTGAACTTGGACAATTTTGTGATGAGTCTCATGGTTAAAGTATCAAAAGCCTTCCTTAGGCTTTTGAACTGTAACTCAGTAAAATCGTTGTTTTTGTTGCATATTTTTGTTTAGTATATATAACGGACCACTCACTCTCTCCTGGTTTCTTGGAATATATTGATCTATCGACTTTAGAGGATTATTTAAAACTATTTTGTCTGGCTTTTATATATAATCACAGTTTTGACTGTAAAAAACAGAGCTACTCACTCCCATGCGTCCTATCTGTAGACGCATTGAATCTTCTAGTGAATCTTTCTTTTCATTTCAACAACTTTGTCATGCCCTGATCTGTTTCACCTGTCGCTGCCCACCGCCCCTCTCCGTGTGCCATCTTCCCCATTATCCCCTGGGTACTTATACCTGTGTTCTCTGTTTGTCTGTTGCCAGTTTGTCTTGTTTGTCAACTCAACCAGCGGTTTGTCTCAGCTCCTGCTTTTCCRCAGTCTCTCTTTTTCYTGCCCTCCTGGTTTTGACCCTTGCGTGTTCTGACTCTGAGCCCGCCTGCCTGACCACTCTGGCTGCCCTAGACCCTAAGACTGACCCTAAGTACCTTTACCCCAACTCTGGATTACCGACCTCTGCCTGACCTGACCCTGCCTGACATCCTGTACCTTTGCCCCACCACTCTGGATTATCGACTCCTGCCTTCCRTTGACCTGTCGTTTGCCTGCCCCTGTTGCTGCAATAAACATTGTTACTTTAACCCAGTCTGCATTTGGGTCTTACCTGATAAACATTCTACTTGTGATGTGCTAGAGGTCTTTGCACAAGATTGAGACTGGGGTTGATATGCTCAATTCCTTCTTGCTGCAGCTTTCTGCTCCTTTGATTGCAGAATCTTTAGCACATATTTTTTTACTTTACAATTATGTCTGGTACCATCCCCAGGGTCTGGAAGTCGACCCATATACTCCTCCTTCACAAAGTTGGTGACCTTTGTGACCTAAATAATTATCGCCCCCTTTTTCAAAACTTTCTTGCTTAGCAAATAGAAGCCTTGGTAAATACTCAATTTACATCCTTTTTTTTTTTAAAATCTACGAAATGTATTCTAAATGTGAACCAGTCAGGTTTCAGATCAGGTTATAGCACAATCTCTGCTACTTCTTCGGTTTGAAATMATGTTTTTATTTGTTTGGATGAGAGAAAACACTGTGGGGCCCTTTTATTGGCCTGTCTAAAGCCTTCAACACTGTGGATCCCTCATGACTTATTCAGAGGCTTTCATCAATTGGCCTGGACCTGGCATGTAGCTGATATGAAACTGATTTAAAGGACAGAACACACTGTGTATTTACTGCTGGTGTTAAATCAAGCGATAGATCTGTTCTATGTGTGCTATTTCTATGCTTCCCGTTCTTAAGTTTGGTTTTTTGTGTTTTGCACACCAACTTCAAACAGCTGAAAAATATATTTCACAGCAGTTTATTAAATGGTACAACGATTCTCTACACTATTCTTGCTTGTTTTTCACATAAACTGAAATTAGGTTAACTATTAGAATTTTAGCAACCAGGAAATGGAGGAGCGATTTCTGCATAGTGCCGAGAATAGTGTACACTGTGATGTATGCTATCAATCAATCAAATGCACATATAAAGCCCTTTTTACATCAGTAGATGTCACAAAGTGCTCATACAGACACCGAGCCTTAAACCCCAGAGAGCAAGCAATGCAGATGTAGAAGCACGGTGGCTAGGAAAAACTCTTTAGAAAGGCAGGAACCTAGGAAGAAACCTAGAGAGGAACCAGGCTCTGAGGGGTGGCCAATCCTCTTCTGGCTGTGCCGGGTGGAGATTATAAGAGTACATGGCCATTAAAGCCAGATCGTTCTACAAGATGTTCAAATGTTCAAAGATGACCAGCAGGGTCAAATAATGATCACAGTGGTTATCGAGGTTGCAACAGGTCAGCACCTCAGGAGTAAATGTCAGTTGGCTTTTCATAGTCGAGCATTCAGAGGTCGAGACAGCAGGTGCTATTGCCCCCACAGCTGACCAGACTCTGTCAGCGCTACAATCAGTCTTTATTGCACTGCAGAAATGTCCTTTATTGAATTGAAATTGGTACTTAAAGCTAAGTAAAATGTATCTGATGATTTATGCATACATACTTTGAATGGTGCCCTTTCAAAAAAGTATGTTGATGAGTTAATTAAGAAATTAAGAATTTAAACTAGTCTTCTTCTATAGTAACAGGTCCTGTATTTAGTTAAATATCAGATAACAAATCATTCAGTAACATCCATTATTGTTATGGGCTATGTCGATATTGCCTATATGAATGCAGCTGCCTCTGTATTYAAGCCATTGGACGCAGTGAGATTTTTATGGGCGATAGGTGATGCAGCCTGGAATCGAAATAGGGTCTGTAGTGATGCCTACTAACACTGAGATGAAGTGCCTTATATTGCTGCGGCACTCGGGAGCCCTATTGATGTGTTCATGCAGGGCTGATCTGCAAAAGAGACCATGTTCTCAGCATGACACCCTGGTTACATAAAGGTTCAATTAAATAAATAGGCTCTGGTCAAAAGTATAGTGCACTATATAAGGCCCTGGTCTAAAGTAGTGCACTATATAGGGAATAGGGTGCCATTCCGGGGATAAAGTAGTGCACTATATAGGGAATAGGGTGCCATTCCGGGGATAAAGTAATGCACTATATAGGGAATAGGGTGCCATTTGGGACTGAATCGTTGGGTGAATGATTGTGGTCTAACTGTGCCACAACTCAAACAAATCATCAAATCTAAAATCCAATCAAATCTTATTTGTCACATGCTTTGCAAACAAACAGAATGGCACCAGAGGAGATGACTGACGTTTTACGAACTCCTAACCAATTGTGCCATTGTGTGTGTTTTTTCACGTTATTTTTTACTTATTTTGTACATACTTTTTCTGCCACCGTCTATTGTGACCGAAAATAGTTTCTGGATATCAGGACAGCGATTACTGACCTCGTACTGGATGAAGATTTTTTCTTTAACGTCTCGGACGCAAAGGATTTACTTCAGACACCCGACAAGGCTCAAATCACCGCCATTCGCATGAGAAAGAGACGGCGATATCAGTGCCYTAGGTCGTGGTGCCTTGTAAGGATCCGACGGCGAGTGTGTAATCTGCCACTACCATCAGTCCTATTTGCCAACGTACAATCATTGGATAACATAATAGACAAGCTACGATCACGAATATCCTACCAACGGGACATTAAAAACTGTAATATCTTATGTTTCACCGAGTCGTGGCTGAACGACGACACGGATAACATACAGCTGGCGGGGTTTACGTTGCATCGGCAAGATAGAACAGCTGCCTCCGGTAAGACATGGGGTGGTGGTCTGTGTATATTTGTAAACAACAGCTGGTGCATAAATCTGATATTAAGGAAGTCCAAGGTTTTGCTCGCCTGAGGTAGAGTATCTCATGATAAGCTGTAGCCACACTATTTACCAAGAGTTTTCATCTATATTTTTAATAGCTGTCTATTTACCACCAGAAACCGATGCTGGTACTAAGACTGCACTCAATAGGCTGTATTTTTTTTAAAATATGTAACTTTTGCACATTAACAAGTCCAATACAGCAAATAAAAMATAAAAATCTTGTTAATCTACCCATCGTGTCCGATTTCAAAAAGGCTTTACGATGAAAGCACACCATCTGATTATGTTAGGTCAGTACCTAGTCACAGAAAAACACAGCCATTTTTCCAGCCAAAGAGAGGAGTCACAAAAAGCAGAAATAGAGATAAAATTAATCACTAACCTTTGATGATCTTCATCAGATGACACTCATAGGACTTCATGTTACACAATACATGTATGTTTTGTTCGATAAAGTTCATATTTATATCCAAAAATCTTAGTTTACATTGGCGCGTTATGTTCAGTAATGTTTTGCCTCCAAAACATCCGGTGATTTTGCAGAGAGCCACATCAATTTACAGAAATACTCAAAATAAACATTGATAAAAGATACAAGTATTATACATGGAACTTTAGATAAACTTCTCCTTAACTTTTTATGGCTGCCATCCCGCTACCGAGATGATATGACTACAGCGAGTGAAAGTGCAGGGCGCCAAATTCAAAAAGCAGAAATCTCACAATTTAAATTCCTCAAACATAGATTTGTCTTATATCATTTTAAAGGTAATCTTGTTGTTAATCCCACCAAAGTGTCCGATTTCAAATATGTTTTTCAGCGAAAGCACTACAAACGATTGTTAGGTCACCACAAAACCACAATAAGCACAGCCATTTTCCCAGCGAAATATAGCTTTCACAAAAACCAGAAATAGAGAAAATGAATCACTAACCTTTGATTATTTTCATCAGATGACACTCATAGGACTTCATGTTACACAATACATGCATGTTTTGTTTGATTAAGTTCATATTTATATAAAAAAATCTGAGTTTACATTGACMRGTTAGATTCACTAGTTGCAAAAACATCAAGTGACTTTGCATAGCCARATCGTTTCAACAGAAATACTCATCATAAACATAGATGATAATACAAGTTATACACATGGAATTATAGATATACCTCTCCTTAATGCAACCGCTGTGTCAGATTTCAAAAAACCTTTACGGAAAAATAAACCATGCAATTATCTGAGACGGAGCTCAGAACTGCAATTATCTGAGACGGAGCTCCAAATTAGCCGCCATGTTGGACTCAACAGAAACCAGAAAATACATGATAATGTTTCCTTACCTTTGATGAATTCATCAGAATGCAGTCGTAGGAATCCCAGGTCCACAATAAATGCTTGATTTGTTCGTTAATGTCCGTTATTTATGTCAAATTAGCTACTTTGGACATGTTTATCAAACGCCCCACCCAAAGCGCGTCCACTACCATCCACTATAACGTGACAAAATGTCCAAAAGTTCCGTTACAGTCAGTAGAAACATGTCAAACGATGTACTAAATCAATCTTTAGAATGTTGTTAACATACATCTTGAATAACGTTCCAACCGGAGAATTTCATCGACTTCAGTTGACCGATGGAACGGAGCTGACTCTCACGTGAACTCGCGTGTTCAATGCGTGATCACCTCCTGCCAGAGCTCACTAATTCCTGTCTCCTTCAGCCCCCCTTCACATTAGATTCATCAGACAAAGTTCTATTGACTGTTGACATCTAGTGGAATCCGTAGGAAGTGAAAACTCATCACTATCTCTCTGTGATTTCAATGAGAGCTTGGTTGAAAATTGGCACCCCCAGAAAAAATACAAACAGGAAGTGGAACTTCTCAGGTTTTTGCCTGCCATATGAGTTCTGTTATACTCACAGACATAATTCAAACAGTTTTAGAAACTTCAGAGTGTTTTCTATCCAATATGAATAATAATATGCATATATTAGCAACTGGGAATGAGGAGCAAGCCGTTTAATATGGGCACCTCTGTGCACCTTTCATCCAAGCTACTCAATACTGCCCCTTCAGCGATAAGAAGTTAATGCAACCGCTGTGTCAGATTTTTTTTAAACTTTAGGGAAAAAGCACACCATGCAAAAGTCTGAGTACGGCGCTCAGACACAAAAACAAGCCATACAGGTACCCGCCATGTTGTGGAGTCAACAGAAGTCAGAAATAGCATTATAAATATTTACTTACCTTTGATGATCTTCTTCAGAATGCACTCCCAGGAATCCCAGTTCCGCAATAAATGTTTGTTTTGTTCGATAACGTCCATAATTTATGTCCAAATACCTCCTTTTTGTTTGCAAATCCAAATTGATGACGCGCAGGCCAGACGAAAAGTCAAAAAGTTCCATTACAGTTCGTAGAAACATGTCAAACGATGTATAGAATCAATCTTTAGGATGTTTTTAACATAAATCTTAATGTTTCAACCGGAGAATTCCTTTGTCTGTAGAAATGCGATGGAACGCAGCTAACTCTCACGGGGGCGCGCCTGAGTGAGCTCGTGGCACTCTGCCAGACACCTGACTCAATCAGTTCTTATTCCCTCATCCTTCACAGTAGAAGCATCAAACAAGGTTCTAAAGACAGTTGACATCTAGTGGAAGCCTTAGGAAGTGCAATATGACCCCATAGACACTGTATATTGGATAGGKAAACTTACAAACCTCAGATTTCCCACTTCCGGGTTGGATTTTTTCTCAGGTTTTTGCCTGCCATATGAGTTCTGTTATACTCACAGACATCCTTCAAACAGGTTTAGAAACCTCAGAGTGTTTTCTATTCAAATATATGCATATCTTAGCTTCTGGGACTGAGTAGCAGGCAGTTTACTCTGGGCACCTTATTCATCCAAGCTACTCAATACTGCCCCCAGCCATAAGAAGTTAATAATAATTAGGTAAAGACTCAGATTCTGCAAAAGGTTGGTTCTTTATTCAAAGAACGTTCTGAAGTCAAAAATGCAAAGACAGTCATTTTATACCTCCCACCCCCACCCCCCCACACACCCCAACCAACCCACACACACACACACCACACACACACACACACACACACACACACACACACACACACACACACACACACACACACACACACACACACACACACACACACACACCACACACACACACACACACACACACACACACACACACACACACACACAAACACAAACAGTAGGTGGCGTATCTTTTTCCACAGTTCACATTCCTCGTTTATCACTATTCTACCAAGCTGGCAGTTCCATGCCGTTCCCTTCCTCCCTAGATTAGAGGGGCCTCTTTCCTGTCGTAAGTTTTCAGAGTTCCAACCAGGTCAGGTCATGTATAGTTCAATTGTCCCCTGTGTTTTCTCAGTCACACATTTCTCACCCTTACATTATTGGATTATAGTCTAATTATGTTAATACATTTCACATAGTCTAATAATTACGTTTCAGGGTGGAATTCTTTAGTCATTACTTTAAACATATAAATTCCCTTATCACTTGTTAATGTCCTTTGATGGCATTCTACTACCCTGTCCTCATTAGGCTAGCCTTTGGCTTAGTAGGAGTATGCTTCACTATGTGTTTTGCAAGGGCAGAATATCTGAACATTTTCATAATATAGGAAATCATTAAAGATACTACCGCATAATCTATAGGCCATCAAAATACAGAAAGACAACCAGCAGACACAGGGGCCCTGATGAACTGTGGTTGAGGATTCATGTCTGGAACATACCACTGACTACCAGAAGAGGGAGACAAATACCAATTTAACCAACAACCTTTTTTTATTTTACCTTTATTTAACTAGGCAAGTCAGTTAAAAACAAATTCTTTTTTTCAATGACGGCCTACCGGGGAACAGTGGGTTAACTGCCTTGTTCAGGGGCAGAACGACATATTTTTACCTTGTCAGCTCGGGGGATTCAATCTTGCAACCTCTCGGTTACTAGTCCAACGCTCTAACCACTAGGCTACCTGCCGCCCCACAACCTGACAGAGCCAAGACGGTTACGAGAAACAGTTTTTTACCAGACAATTAGCATGAGTTTAGCTGGTCAGAGCTCAGTCATTAGAGTTCATTAAACACCTTGGCAGGCATCCAGGCCATGACATAATATAAACACTGATATAAGTGCATAACCCATAACTATATAACAGTGGAGGCTGCTGAGGGGAGGACGGCTCATAATAATGTCTGGAACAGAGCAAATGGAATGGCATCAAACACATGGAAACCATGGAAACCATGTGTTTGACGTATTTGATACCATTCCGCTTTTTACGCTCCAGCCATTACCACGAGCCCGTCCTCACCAATTAAGGTGCCACCAACCTCCTGTGCTACATAATCCATATTGTAAACTGGGTGGTTCGAGCCCTGAATGCTGATTGGCTGAAAGCCGTGGTATATGAGACCATATACCACAGGTATATGAGACCATATACCACAGGTATGACAAAACGTGACTTTTTACTGATCTAATTACGTTGGTAACCAGTTTATAATAGCAATATGGCACCTCGGGGGTTTGTGGTATATGGCCAATATACCACAACTAAGGGCTGTATCCAGGCACTCCGCGTTGCGTTGTGCATAAGAACAGCCCTTAGCCGTGGTATACTGGCCATATACCACACCTCCTCGTACCTTTTTGCTTAAACATAACACAACAAACCCACTGATATCAGCATCTGGTGATCACTTCCAATCCCCATTATGTGATCCATGTTTACATTGGGCTTTGTTTGCACATGGTGCCAGAAACATAAGTCACACAGCACCTTTCAGAAAGAGCTGTCAGCCAATGTGACACAGTATCCTTACAACAGCTTAGGTATCGTACAGAAATGTCAAGACCATTCAGTCCAGTGGTATGTCCGTCTCTGTGAATGGAAGGATAGGCTATGAGGCTATACTCTTTCCTCTTTTCAATCTAGAGGCCAAGTCTCCAGTCACAAAGGACCTGAATTATCAATCAATACTCTCTATCTTCCTCATGTCCCTCCGTGTGACTCAAACACACACACACACACACACACACACACTCTACACACACACACACACACTCTCCACCACACACACACATTACACACACACACACACCAACACACACACACACACAACACACACACACACACACACACACACACACACACACACACACACACACACACACCACACACACACACACAACACACACACACACAACACACACACTACCATAACATAGTCTACTGTAGGTGACTACACTGGGACAGCTTACATCATTGACACATGGATCTACTCTGAGTAAGAAACATTATCATCTGGGTGTATCAAAGTCTTCTGAGCAGTGACAGTAGGTGTATTTAATCACAGGCCTACTGGTGATTACTGTAACAGTCAGACTTGACTGAACAGTACTTGTCACGTGGGACATTTCACTCTAATGGTGTCCCCCATCAATGCTGCTGAACACGTATTGAAAATGTTTGTTAGTTTCTGTAAGTTTCTGTGAGTCATTTGCCAGCGTGTGTAATCATAATCATGTCGCTAAAGCCTTAAAATGTATTGCATTTCTTACATAAAATATCCCAGGTCGAGACGAACGTGTAACATCGTGTAGAGTTGAAAGTTTCTTTGTACTCCTGGAGGCCTACTCTTGCCTGGCGACTCACCCTGAATTGAATTCCGCTGCTCTACGATCACTACATACACCCATCGGTTTCTGGGACAAATCAGAATGGCCAGAATGTGTTCGCGTTCTAGAAATCGTCCGGGAGGGAGGCAAATCCAGACTTTTTGTCTGATAAATTAATGTTTTGATGAAATACCTTTTTTAGGTGCATTTTGGATGATCCCAGTGTGAGGGGTTGGGCTTTTAACCTGTTCAGGTAGCTTCGTGCTCATTTTCAGGAGAGATCAGGCTGGAGTGACATGTTGCCCCACGGCTCTCTTAAACTCAACTGTGTGAGGAATGATTAACGTTGTCAAAGTTACAGTATAGGTGTGTCACGTCTACTCCCACTCATACCCTCTCGGGCGTTCGACGTCGCAGGTTTACTAACCACSGGTGCTGGGAACCATCATTACGTGCACCTGGACTCCATGACCTCACTCATTACCTCCCCTTTATCTGGCACTCCCTTAGATTCCTTCCCCTGGCAGTATTGTTTCTGTTGTTCATGTCTCGAAGCTACTCCTATGTTGTATCGGTCCATGTTATTTGTTATATTAAACGGCTCGACTCCCAGTGTCTACGTTTCAAGGCGCTCTGCCTTAGAAGCCAATAGCTTAATGGGCCATTTAGTTTTCTGTTTTATTATTCAGAAATGTCAGTGTTGTTTATAAACACCCACTGTAGCTCAGTTGGTTGAGCATGGCTCTTGCGGGTTTGATTCCTGCAATCACCTGTCTGTAAAATGTACGCATGACTCTAAGTCGCTTTGGATAAAAGCMTCTGCTAAATGATACATACGTAACTTATATTTTGGATCCAGCTTTATTCKCCTTCGGCACCTGTAAATAAGTACCACCATTTTGCACCTGAATCCTACCTGATTCCTGATGTTTGACATCCCCCTGATAAGACTGCACGGTTCACTATCCTACAGGTATCATTATTTTCGCTAAATACCCCTATCACTTTATTTAAAAAACATGAGGGTGATGTATCCAAAAACCAATGTGTCCATTTCTGTGTCACTCACCATAAGTGTAACACAACTCTATTTTTGTTAGTCACTTTTTGTTAAATCTCATAAATAGTACTCTGTCAAATCAGAGCAAACGTTTTTTAACAGACCAAAACTGACCTGTTTTATTTTCTCACCCAAATAGCCAGAGTAACATCAAAGGGAAACTTCAGCAGAACGAGTGCTAACTGATCGTACAATAGCCCTGAAGACAGACAGGAAGTGAAGTGCTGCAACATGGGTGGTACTGCGGCAGATGGTGCTTATCAGATTCAGAGAGGAAGGCCTACACAGTGTGACGGTTAGTTAGGCCTTCTACTGCTYCTGTATCTGTACTGTATCAAATCCATATCCTACACACCCACACAGTAAGGGAGAGTGGGGTAAGTTGAGACATTTTTTTTACATCCAGCATCACTACGTCAATGGAAATATAGTTTTCTTTCCAACAAAGATATCTACATATATTTCAGGATGTTGTGTATCCCTGGAAATAATCTGAATGAATGTAAAAAATAACAATTAAAAAAAAGGTGGTCTCAGGTATGGGATAAATTGGGCATGCGGACGGGGTAAGTCGAGCTGTCTTGGGGTGATGGTAAATTGGGCATGCGGACGGGGTAAGTCGAGCTGTCTTGGGGTGATGGTAAAGGCATGCGAAACTGGGTAAGGCGAGCTGTCGTGGGTGATGGAAATTGGCATGCGGACGGGGTAAGTCGAGCTGGCTTGGGGGATGGTAAATTGGCATGCGGACGGGGTAATCGAGCTGTCTTGGGTGATGGTAAATTGGGCATGCGGGACGGGGTAAGTCGACTGTCTTGGGTGATGTAAATTGGGCATGCGGACGGGGTAAAGTCGAGCCGGGTCTGGGTGATGTAAATGGCATGCGGAAACCCCCTGGGTAAGTCGAGCTGTCTTGGCGGTGATGTAAATTGGGCATGCGGACGGGGTAATCGAGCTGTCTTGGGGTGATGGTAAATTGGCATGCGGCGGGTAAGTCGAGCTGTCTGGGTGATGGTAAAATTGGGCATGCGGACGGGTAAGTCGAGCTGTCTTGGGGTGATGGTATTGATAGCAAGAATGGATGTGGTATATTTTGTACTGGATGCTTACATTCAGATATAGAATCTCTCTGTTCAATGTCACATGATACGTCCATTTCTTCACCAGATGTCTGGACAAGGGTTTGTTTCGATGTGCCAATCATAGACGAAGGTCTCTGTTATTTTGAGGCTACGTAGCCCCATGAAAACTGTCCGTGCAGATTCATTGATATGTTTATGAAGCTCAGACTCCATGTCATCCAGATACCAGTGCCTTCAAAAGTATTTCATACCCCCTTGACTATTCCACATTTTGTTGTTGACAGCTGAATTCAAATGGATTAAATGTATTCTTTTTGTCGCAACCCATCTACACAATACCACATAATGACAAGGTTGAAACATGTTTATAGAAAGTTAGCAAATTTATGTAAGTGAATAGTTCATGTGCTGCCATAGGATTTTCAACTAGTTAAGTCAAAACTTTAACTAGGCCACTCAGGAACATTCCATGTTGTCTTGGAGTGGGAGCAACTCCAGTGTATGTTGGCCTGGTGTTTTAGGTTATTGTCCTGCAGAAAGGTGAACTTGTCCCCAAGGTTCTGAACCAGGTTTTCCTCTAGGAGTTTGCCTGTGATTAGCCTGATATTTATTATTATCCTAAAAAATGTTCCTTGTCTCTTGTCGATAACAAGCATACCCATAAAACATGAGCAGCCACAACCATGCTTGAAAGATGAAGAGTGGTACTCAGGTTGTGTTGGATTTGCCCCAAACTAACACTTTGTATTCGGGACATAAAGTTACATTTCTTCGTCACATTTTTAGCAGTTGGACTTTAGTGCCTTGTTGCCACAGGATGCATGTGTTTGGAATACTATTGTAATATATTGGAATGTCTGTTTTTTTTTTTTTTTTTACCCATTACCAATAGGTGCCCTTCTTTTGCCGAGGCAATGAAAAACCCCCTAGTCATTAAAAAAATATGTTAAGCACTATTATTGACACAGAGTGAACTTATTATGTGACTTGTTTACTCTGGAACATATTTAGGCCTTGCCAGAACAAAGGGTTTGTCACGTCGTCGTAGAGGAAGAGAGAGACCAAGGCGCAGCGTGATGGAATACTTTCTTCTTTATTATATGGAAACGAAAGAACACTTAAAACAGACTTACAAGAACAACAAACGAACTGACCTATAAATAAACAAAAAAAAAAAAAAAAAAAAAAAACACAAAAAAAAAAAAAAAAAAAAAAAAAAAAAAAAAAAAAAAAACAAAAAAAAAAAAAAAAAAAAAAAAAAAAAAAAAAAAAAAAAAACAAAAAAAAAAAAAAAAAAAAAAAAAAAAAAACAAAAAAAAAAAAAAAAAAAAAAAAAAAAAAAAAAAAAAGAAAAAATGTTGCAGACACAGCAACTTAAACATAGACAATAAACCCGACGAACTACCAAGGAATATGGCTGCTAAATATGGTCCCAATCAGAGACAACGAAAACAGCTGCCTCTAATTTGAGAACAATCTAGGCAACCATAGACATATACCACCTAGACTAGAAAACACCCATACATAACAAAACCCTAGACAGGAACAAAACACATATATCACCCATGTCACACCCTGACCTAAACCAAAATAAGAAAGAAAACAAAGTTAACTAAGGTCAGGGGTGACAGGGTGAATACTCATTGACCTCAAGATTTGGTAAAAAAGTCCACTTTGACAGTACGTGGTACTGTGTGTAGGCCAGTTACCACAAATCTACATTTAAATCCATTTAAAATTCCGCTGTAACAGAACAAAATGTGTGAATAACTGTCACCTGGTGTGCCTCTAGCTACTCTACCTACAGTAATGTCTGTTTTCTGTTTTGTCAACGTAACTACCTCTTCAGTGTCCTAAGGTCTATTGTTTCATCCCTGGGTTGCTTCTCAAATGGACTTCTTCCCATTCTCTACTTCCTTGTTGCTCTCTCAAAACCTCAAGGGGCCTAGACCCTGCTGGTTAAAGCGTATTTATCCAACGTGCGTGTCTCTCTGTAACAATTAAAAATATTGTTATAATATTTTGAGTTCTGTGCATGACACATTGCAAAAATACTATGCATATACGAATAAAATTGACTAAATGTAATGATATTCTATTGGGTTGGTGGCAATGGGCTCACTTACCCCAAGCAACATTTGGACTTACCCCACTCTCCCCTACCAAAACTCCAGTATATACACTCAGTGGAAGGATGCAGCATGCAATTAAAGGTCCTCCTTTGTTGATACAAAGTCTTCCACGACCCGGTGAACACAAAGTTACTACATCCCCCAGCACTACTTTCTATGGCGGATGGACACTACAAAGAGGCAAAGACATACCAAACACCACAATTGTGGGGAAAAATACTTCACGTAGGTCGATAATTAGATGTTCCCTTTTTCCCACAAAAGCACCACTGAGCCTTCTCTTTTCTCACGAGGAATATGGCCACCACGCAGCCTCTCTAGGGAGGATAAATAAGGGTGAGTTAAGGCTTAGGCAAAAAAAGTTATTATAATCTAATCTCGCCATTGTCATTTGTATTTTATTTATTTTGTACTAGGGTGATAGCTGGTCTATTATGAAGCAGTCCACAGAAGAAGCTATACCAAGGTGGCTGCAATGGAAATGGAGCAGCAGCAATCTAATCTAATCAAATCAAATGTGGGTGCAGAGAGAGTGCATAGGTGGCGAGTAGAGGAGTATTATATACAAACTAGGTGGCAGTTAGAGTATTAGAAACAACACTAGGTGGCAGTAGAGTATTAGAAACAACACTACGGTGGCAGGAGAGTAGTAGATACAAAACTAGGTGGCGTAGAGTATTAGATACAGACACTTTAGGTGGCAGTAGAGGAGTATTATATACACACTAGGTGCAGTAGGATAGAATTAGATACAACATTAGTGCCTGTAGAGTATTAGATACAAACACTAGGTGCAGTACAGTATTAAGAGACAACACTAGGTGGCAGAAGAGTATTAGATAAACACTATTGGCATTAGAGTATTAGAGCAACACTAGGTGCCAGTAGAGGAGTATTAGATACAACACTATGCGGCGGTAGAGTATTAGATACAAACACTGGTGGCAGGAGCAGTATTAGATCAACAATAAGTGCAGCAGAGGAGTATTAGATACAACACTATGTGGCAGTAGGTATTAGATAAAACACTAGGGTGGCAGTAGATATGGATACAAGCACTATGTTGGCAGGTAGAGTTTAGAGACAACACTAGGTGGCAGTAGAGTATTAGATACAACACTAGGTGCAGTAGAGTATTAGATACAACACTAGGTGCAGTAGAGTATAATACAAACACTAGGTGGCAGTAGAGATTAGGATACAAAACACTAGTGGCAGTAGAGTATTAGAACAACACTAGGTGGCAGTAGAGGAGATTTAGATACAACACTAGGTGCAGGAGAGAGTATTAGATACAACACTAGGTGGCAGGAGGAGGTTTAGATACAACATAGGTGCAGTAGAGTATTAGGATACAAACACTAGGTGCAGTGAGTATTAGATACAGCACTAGGTGGCATTGTAGAGTATTTAGATACAACATAGGTGGCAGTAGAGGGTATTAGATACAACACTAGGTGGCCAGTTAGAGTATTAGATACAACACTAGGTGGCAGTAGAGGAGTATTAATACAACATAGGGTGCAGTAGAGTATTAGAACAACACTAGGGGGCAGTAGAGTTATTAGAACAACCACTAGGGTGGCTGTAGAGTATTAGGATACAACCACTAGGTGGCAGTAGAGTTTAGATACAACACTAGGGCAGTAGGAGTAGTAGAGCACACTAGGTGGCGTAAGGATTAGATACAACACTAAGGTGGCTGTAGAGTATTAATACAACACTAGGTGGCAGTGAGGAGTATTAATACGCACTAGGTGGCAGTAGAGTATTAGATGCAACACTAGTGGCTGTAGAGTATTACATACAACCACTAGGTGGCAGCATAGTATTGAATGACAACACTAGGGGCAGTTAAAGTATTAGATGCAACATTAGGTGGCAGTAGAGTATTAGATACAACAATAGGTGCAAGTAGGAGGATAGATACAACACTAGGTGGCCAGTAGAGGAGTATAGACACAACCTAGGTGGCAGAGAGGAGTATTAGATAACAACATCTAGGTGGCAGCAGAGGAGAATTATAACAACACTAGGTGGCAGTAGAGTATTAGAGACAACACTAGTGCAGTAGAGTATTAGATGCAACACTAGGTGGCCAGCTAGAGTATAGATACAAACACAGGTGGCAGTAGAAGAGTATTATATATTAACACTATGGGGCAGTAGAGTATTAGATCAAACACTATGGGCCAGTAGAGTATTAGATACAACACTAGGCGGCAGTAGAGTATTAAATACAACCACTAGGTGGCAGTAGAGGAGTATTATTATATAACATAGGTAGCTTGGAGAGTAGTGTTTGATACACAAAGGTGGCAGCAGAGGAGTATTAGATACAAACACTAGTGGCCAGTATAGGGGTATTAGAAACAGCACTAGGTGGCAGCTGAGGAGTATTATATATAACACTAGGTGGCAGTTAGAGGAGTTTTATATATAACACTAGGTACTGTAGAGTAGTGTTTGATACCAACAAGAGGTGGTATAGAGGAGTATTAATACAACACTGGTGGCAGTAGAGGAGAATTATATACAACACTAGGTGGGCAGTGAGAGTATTAGATACAACACTAGGTGGCAGTAGAGAGTATTAGATTACAAAAGTAGTGGCCAGTAGAGGAGTATGATATACAACCACTAGGTGGCAGTGAGTTTAGAAACAACACGTAGGGGGCAGTAGAGATTAGAAACACACTAGTGGCAGTAGAGTAATTAGATACACACTAGTGGCAGTAGAGTATTAGATCAACACTAGGTGGCAGTAGAGGAGTATTAGATACAACACTAGGTGCAGTAGAGTATTTAGATACAACATAGTGCAGTAGAGTATTTAGATACAACACTAGGTGCCAGTAGAGTTAGTATAGATACAACATTAGGTGCCTGTAGAGTTATTAGATACAACATAGGTGCATACATATTAGATAAACACTAGGTGGCAGTAGAGTATTAGATACAACACTATTTGCATGAAGTATTAGATAACAACACTAGGTGGCAGTAGAGAGTATTAGATACAACACTATGTGGCGGATAGAGTATTAGTACAACACTAGGTGGCAGTAGAGTATTAGATACAACACTAAAGTGGCAACGAGGAGTATTAGATACAACCTATGTGCAGTAGGCAGTATTAGATAAAACACTAGTGGCAGTAGAGTATTAGAACAACACTATGTGGCAGTAGAGTATTAGATACAACACTAGGTGGCAGTAGAGAGTAGATACAACACTAGGGGGCAGTAAGTATGAGATACAACACTAGGTGGCAGTAGAGTATTAGATAAACACAGGTGCAGTAGAGTATTAGATACAAACACTAGGTGCAGTGAGTATTAGATACAACACTAGGTGCAGTAAGTATTAGATGCAAACATTAGGTGCAAGTAGAGTATTAATACAACAATAGGTGGCAGTAGAGTATTAGATACAACGACTAGGTGGAGTAGAGAGTATGAGGACACAACACTAGGTGGCAGTAGAGGAGTATTAGATACAACACTAGTGGCAGCAGAGGAGAATTATAGTACAACACTAGGTGCAGAGAGTATTAATACACACTAGGGGCAGTAGAAGAGTATTATATATAACACTAGGGGGCAGTAGAGTAGTAAGCAAAACACTATGTGGCAGTAGGTATTAGATACAACACTAGGTGGCAGTAGAGTATTAAATACAACACTAGGGTGCAGTAGAGGAGTTATTTATATATAACACTAAGTAGCTGTGAGTAGGTTTGAACAACGAGTGGCAGAGAGGAGTATTAGATACAACACTAGGTGGCAGGTATAGGAGTATAGAAACAGCAACTAGGTGGCAGTTGAGATATATATATCACTTAGGTGGCAGTAGAGGAGTATTATAGATAACCACTAGGTAGCTGTAGAGTAAGTGTTTGATACAACATAAGTGGTAGTAGAGGAGTATTAGATACGAAACACTAGTGCATAGAGGAGAATTATATACAACACTAGGTGGCGTAGAGGAGTATTAGATACAACACTAGGTGCATAGAGTTTAGATACAACTAGGTGGCAGTAGAGGATATTGATACAATATAGGTGCATAGATTATTAGAAAAAATAGGTGCAGTTAGAGTAGTAGATACAACACGAGGTGGGCAGTAGAGTATAGATTACAACACTAGTGGCAGTAGAGAGTATAATACAACATAAGGTGGCAGTAGAGTAGTTTAGATACAAAACATTAGGTGCCTGTAGGTATTAGATACACACTAGGTGGCAGTTACAGTATTTATACAACACTAGGTGCAGTAGAGTATTAATTACACACTATTTTGGCATTAGAGTATTAGATACAACACTAGGTGCAGATAGAGGAGTATAGATCAACACTATGTGGCGGTAGAGTATTAGATACAACACTAGGTTGGCAGGTAGAGTATTAGAGTACAACACCTAAGTGGCAGCAGGAGGAGTATAAATACAACACTATGTGCAGTAGAGTATTAGATAAAAACACTAGGTGGCAGTAGAGTATTAGATACAACACTATGTGGCAGTAGGTATTAGATACACACTAGGTGGCAGAGAGTATTAGATACAACACTAGGTGCAGTAGAGTATTAGATACAACACTAGGTGGCAGTAGGAGGATTAGGATACACACTAGTGGGCAGTAGAGTTTACATACAACACTAGGTGGCAGTAGAGTATTAGATACAACACTAGGTGCAGTAGAGGAGTATTAGAACAACACTAGGTGGCAGTAGAGTATTAGAACAACACTAGGTGGCTGTAGAGTATTAATTACAACCACTAGTGGCCAGTAGAGTATTAGATACAACACTAGTGCAGTAGAGTATTAGATGCAACACTAGGGGGCAGTAGATAGTAGATACAACACTAGGGGCTGTAGGAGTTTAGTACAACACTAGGGGCAGGAGAGGAGTATTAAAACAACACTAGGTGGCAGAGATATTAGTGCAAACACTAGGTGCTTAGAGTATTACATACAACACTATGTGGCAGCATAGGTATAGATACAACACTAGTGCAG
>NW_019943016.1:42747-56177 GCF_002910315.2 Salvelinus sp. IW2-2015 | reverse complement strand
TAAATTGGGCATGCGGACGGGGTAAGTCGAGCTGTCTTGGGGTGATGGTAAATTGGGCATGCGGACGGGGTAAGTCGAGCTGTCTTGGGGTGATGGTATTATAGCAAGGAATGTGGGTGTGGTATATTTTGTACTGTATGCTTACATTCAGATATAGATCTCTCTGTTCAATGTCACATGATACGTCCATTTCTTCACCAGATGTCTGGGACAAGGGTTGTTGTTTCGATGTGCCAATTCATAGACGAGTTCTCTGTATTTGAGGCTACTTAGCCCATGAAACTGGTCCGTGAGATTCTTGATATGTTTATGAAGCTCAGACTCCATGTCATCAGATACCAGTGCCTTCAAAAAGTATTCATACCCCCTTGACTTATTCCACATTTTGTTGTGTTACAGGCTGAATTCAACATGGATTAAATGTATCTTTTTTTCTCACCCATCTACACACAATACCACATAATGACAAGGTGAAAACATGTTTATAGAAAGTTAAGCAAATTTATTGTAAGTGAAATTTCATGTCTTGCCATAGATTTTCAAGCCTATTTAAGTCAAAACTTTAACTAGGCCACTCAGGAACATTCCATGTTGTCTTGGTAAGCAACTCCAGTGTATGTTTGGCCTTGTGTTTTAGGTTATTGTCCTGCAGAAAGGTGAACTTGTCCCCCAAGGTTCTGAACCAGGTTTTCCTCTAGGAGTTTGCCTGTGATTAGCTCTATTATATTTATTTATTATCCTAAAAAATGTCCTTGTCCTTGTCGATAACAAGCATACCCATAARATGATGCAGCCACAACCATGCTTGAAAAGATGAAGAGTGGTACTCAGGTTGTGTTGGATTTGCCCCAAARATAACACTTTGTATTCGGGACATAAAGTACATTTCTTCGTCACATTTTTAGCAGTTTTACTTTAGTGCCTTGTTGCCAACAGGATGCATGTTTTGGAATATATTGTAATATATTGGAATGTCTGTTTTTTTTTTTTTTTTTACCCATTACCAATAGGTGCCCTTCTTTTGCCGAGGCAATGAAAAACCCCCTAGTCATTAAAAAAATATGTTAAGCACTATTATTGACACAGAGTGAACTTATTATGTGACTTGTTTACTCTGGAACATATTTAGGCCTTGCCAGAACAAAGGGTTTGTCACGTCGTCGTAGAGGAAGAGAGAGACCAAGGCGCAGCGTGATGGAATACTTTCTTCTTTATTATATGGAAACGAAAGAACACTTAAAACAGACTTACAAGAACAACAAACGAACTGACCTATAAATAAACAAAAAAAAAAAAAAAAAAAAAAAACACAAAAAAAAAAAAAAAAAAAAAAAAAAAAAAAAAAAAAAAAACAAAAAAAAAAAAAAAAAAAAAAAAAAAAAAAAAAAAAAAAAAACAAAAAAAAAAAAAAAAAAAAAAAAAAAAAAACAAAAAAAAAAAAAAAAAAAAAAAAAAAAAAAAAAAAAAGAAAAAATGTTGCAGACACAGCAACTTAAACATAGACAATAAACCCGACGAACTACCAAGGAATATGGCTGCTAAATATGGTCCCAATCAGAGACAACGAAAACAGCTGCCTCTAATTTGAGAACAATCTAGGCAACCATAGACATATACCACCTAGACTAGAAAACACCCATACATAACAAAACCCTAGACAGGAACAAAACACATATATCACCCATGTCACACCCTGACCTAACCAAAATAATAAAGAAAACAAAGATAACTAAGGTCAGGGCGTGACAGGGTTGAATACTCATTGACTCAAGATTTGTAAAAAGTCCACTTTGACAGTACGTGGTACTGTGTGTAGGCCAGTTACACAAAATCTCAATTTAATCCATTTAAAATTCCGGCTGTAACAGAACAAAATGTGTGAATACTTTCACCTGGTGTGCCTCTGCTACTCTACCATACAGGTACATGTCTGTTTTCTTTTTTTTGTCAACGTACTACCTCTTCAGTGTCCTAAGGTCTATGTTTTCATCCCTTGTGTTGCTTCTCAAATGGACTTCTTCCCTTCTCTCACTTCCTTGGTTGCTCTCTCAAGAACCTCAAGGGGGCCTAGACCCCTGCTTGTTAAACGTATGTATCCACGGTGCGTGTCTGCTCTGTAACAATAAAATATTGTTATAATATTTTGAGTTCATGTGCATGACACATTGCAAAAATACTATGCATATTACGAATAAAATTGACTAAATGTAATGATCATTTCTATTGGGTATGGTGGCCATTGGCTCAACTTACCCCAAGGCAAACATTTGGACTTACCCCACTCTCCCCTACCAAAACTCCAGTATATACACTCAGTGGAAGGGATGCAGCATGCAATCTAGGTCCTCCTTTGTTGATACAAAGTCTCCACGAACCCCGGTGAACACAAAGGTGTACCTACATTCCCCTCAGGCACTACTTCTTATGGCGGATGGACACCTACAAAGAGGGCAAAACATCACCAAACACCACAGATTTTGGGGAAAAATACTTCCACGTAGGTCGATAATTAGAATGTTCCCTTTTTCCCACAAAAGCTACCACTGAGGCCTCTCTTCTTCTCACGAGGACATATGGCACCACTGCAGCCTCTCTAGGGAGGGATAAATAAGGGTTGAGTAAGGCTTTAGGCAAAAAAAGTTATTTATAATCTAATCTCGCCATTTTCATTTGTATTTTATTTATTTTGTACTAGGGTGATGAGCTGGTCTATTATGAAGCAGTCCACAGAAGACAGCTNTTATAATCTAATCTCGCCATTTTCATTTGTATTTTATTTATTTTGTACTAGGGTGATGAGCTGGTCTATTATGAAGCAGTCCACAGAAGACAGCTATACCAAGGTGGCTGCAATGTCAAATGGAGCAGCAGCAAATCTAATCTAATCAAATCAAATGTTAGAATAACAGTGAAATGCTTAAAAGTGGGCCCTTCCCGATAATGCAGAAGCACAATTTTTCAGGAGCCTGTTAAACAGCCGCCATTTTCCTCAGCACTAGGAAGAATTACAATATTTGATACAACACAAGGTGGCAGTAGAGGAGAATTCGATACAACATTATATGGCAGTAGAGTATTAAAAACAACACTATACGGCAGTAGAGTATTAGATACAACACTATGTGGCGGTAGAGTATTAGATACAACACTAGGTGGCAGGAGAGGAGTATTAGATACAACACTAGGTGGCAGTAGAGTATTAGATACAACACTAGGTGGCAGTAGAGTATTAGATACAACACTAGGTGGCAGTAGAGTAAATTGATCTAGTGCGAGAGTATTAGATACAACACTAGTAGTGTCTTAGCATGTGGCATAGGTATTAGATACAACACTATTTTTGGCAGTAGAGTATTTAGATACAACACTAGGTGGCAGAGGAGGAGTATTAGATACAACACTATGTTGGCAGTAGAGTATTAGATACAACACTAGGTGGCTGTAGAGTATTACATACAACACTATGTGGGTTAGAGTATTAGATTCAACACTATGTGCCATTAGAGTATTAGATACAACACTTTGCATTAGAAGTATTAAGATACAACCACTAGTGTGTAGCGTCTAGTAGAGCTATTAGATACAACAACTAGGTGGCAGTTAAGTATTAGATACAACACTAGGTGCCAGCAGAGGCATATTATATACAACACTAGTGGCAGTAGGAGTATTAGATACAACACTAGGTTGCGTAGAGTATTAGATAACAACTAGCTAGGTGCAGTAGAGTATTAGATACAACACTAGGTGGCAGTTAGAGGCAGTATTATATACAACACTAGTGGCCAGTAGAGTATTAGATAACACACTATTTGTGCATAGAGAATATTAGATACAACACTAGTGCAGTAGATCGATTAGATACAACACTAGGTGGCAGAGAGGAGTATTAACTTACAATACAATGTGCCATCCTAGAGAATTAGAATACAACACTATGTGCGTTAGAATATTACATACAACACTATGTGGCAGTAGAGGATATAAATACTATAGTTTTGTGTAGTAGAGGAGTATTAATACAACACTAGGTGGCATATGAGTATTAGATACAACACTAGGTGGCAGTAGAGGAGTATAGTATATAACACTTAGGTGACAGTAGAGGAGTATTAGATTACAAACTAGGTGGCAGTAGAGAGTATTAGATACAACACTAAGGTGGCAGTAGAGTAGTATTAGTATTACAACACTAGTGGCAGTAGAGGAGTATTAATACAACACTAGGTGGCAGTAGAGTATTAGATACAACACTAGGTGGCAGTAGAGGAGTATTATATATAACACTAGGTGGCAGTAGAGAGTATTAGATTACAATACAGGGTGGCAGTAAGGATATTAGATACAACACTATGTGCAGTAGAGGAGTATTAGATACAATACATATGTGGCAGTAGAGGAGTATTAGATACAATACTAGTGGCAGTAGAGGAGTATTAGATACTAACACTAGGTGCTGTAGAGTATTAGATACAACACTAGTAAGCAGTAAAGGAGTATTAGATACAACACTAGGTGGCAGTAGAGAAATTAGATACAACACTAGGTGGCAGTTGAGGAGTATTAGATACAAACTATGGATAGAGGATATTAGATACAACACTAGGTGGGCAGTGAGAGTATTAGAATACAACACTAGGAGTATGTAGAGTATTTAGATACAAAACTAGGTGGCAGTAGAGGAATATTAGATACAACCACTAGGTGGCAGTAGAGGAGTATTAGATGACAATACTAGGTGGCAGTAGAGGAGTATTAGATACAATACTAGGTGGCAGTAGAGGAGTATTAGATCAACACTAGGTGGCAGTAGAGTATTAGATACAACACTAGGTGGCAGTAGAGTATTAGATACAACACTAGTGAGTAGACGTAGTAGATACAACACTAGGTGGCATTAGTAGTATTAGATACAACACTGGTGGCAGTAGAGTATTAGATAAACACTAGGTGGCAGTAGGAGATTAGTACAAACACTAGGTGGCAGTAGAGTATTAGATACAACACTAGGTGGCAGTAGAGTATTAGATACAAACACTAGGTGGCAGTAGAGTATTAGATCAACACTAGGTGGCAGTAGAAGTATTAGATACAAACACTAGGTGGCAGTAGAGTATTAGATACAACACTAGGTGGCAGTAGAGTATATTAGATACAACACTAGTGTGGCAGTAGAGTATTAGATACAACACTAGGTGGCAGTAGAGGAGTATTAGATACAACACTAGGTGCAGTAGAGAGTATTAGATACAACACTAGTGGCAGTAGGAGTATTAGATACAAACACTACGGTGGCAGTAGAAGTATTAGATACAACACTAGTGGCAGTAAGGAGTATTAGATACAAACACTAAGTGGCAGTAAGATATTAGATACAACACTAGGTGGCAGTAAGTTAGACACTAGTGGCAGTAGAGTATTAGATACAAACACTATGGCAGTAGAGAATATTAGATACAACACTAGGTGGTAGTAGGAGTATTAGATACAACACTAGGTGGCAGTGGATATTAATACAACACTAGTGCAGTAGAGAATATTAGATACAACACTAGGTGGCAGTAGAGGAATATTAGATACAAACACTTAGGTGGCAGTAGAGGAATATTAGATACAACACTAGGTGGCAGTAGAGTATTAGATACAACACTAGTGGCTGTAGAGTATTAGATACAACACTAGGTGGCATAGAGTATAGATACAACACTAGGTGGCAGTAGAGGAGTATTATATATAACACTAAGGTAGCTGTATTGATACAACAGAGGTGGCAGTAGAGTATTAGATACAACACTAGGTGGCAGGTAGAGTTAGTATTAATACAACACTAGGCGCAGTAGAGAGTATTAGATACAAACAACGTATGGCAGTAGAGTAGTATAGATACAACACTAGGTGCAGTAGAGGAGATTAGATACAACAGCTAGGTAGCATTAGAGTAGTATTAGATACAACACTATGTGCAGTAAGGAGTATTAGATACAACACTAGGGGCTGTAGAGCATATAGAACAAACACATAGGTGGCAGTTGAGGAGTATTAGATACAACACTAGGTGGCAGTAGAGTAGTATTAGATACAAACAGCTAGCGCGCAGTAGAGGAGTAGTATTAGATACAAAACCTAGTAGCTAGAGTATTAGATACAACAGTAGGTGGCACCAGTGGGAGAGGAATATTAGATACAAACATAGGTGGCAGTAGAGAGTATTATATACAAAACAAAGCGTGACAGCAGAGGAGTATTAGATACAACCACTAAGGTCGCAGTGGTAGGATATTAGATACAAACACTACGGTGGCAGTAGAGGAGTATTAGATATAACACTAGGTGCAGTAGAGGAGTATTTAGATACCAACACTAGGTGGCAGTAGAAGAGTATAGAACAAGACTAGGTGCAGTAGAGTATTAGAACAACACTATGTGGCAGTAGAGGAGTATTAATACAACACTATTGGCAGTAGAGGAATATTAGATACCAACACTAGGTGGCAGTAGAGTATTAGATACAACACTAGGTGGTAAAGTAGTATTAGATACAACACTAGGTGGCAGTAGAGGGAATATTAGATACACAGTATCATAATAAATTAGATACAACACTATGTTGCTGTAAGAGTATTAGATACAACATATGGCAGCAGAGTATTAGATACAACACTAGGTGGCGTAGAGTAGTAGATACAACACTAGGTGCAGTAGAAGTATTATATATAACACTCAGGTGGCGAGAGAGGAGTATATATATAAACACTAGGTAGCTGTTGGATACAACAGAAGGTGTGGCAGTTGCAAGAGTATTAAGATACAAACACTAGGTGGCAGTAGAGTAGTATTATATACAACAGTAGGTGCAGTAGAGGATATTAGATTTACAAACACTAGTGGCAGTAGGTAGTATTAGATTACAACCACTATGTTGGCAGTAGAGAGTATTAGATACAACACTAGGTTGGCTGTAGAGCATTAGAAACAACACTAGGTGGCAAGTTGAGGAGTTTAGATACAACACTAGGTGCAGTAGAGTAGTATTAGATACAACACCTAGTGGCCAGCTAGAGGAGTATTAGATACAACACTAGGTGGCAGTAGAGTATTAGATACAACAGTAGTGCAGTTAGAGGAATATTAATACAACACTAGTGCAGTAGAGGATATTATATACAAAACAAGAGTACAGCAGAGGAGTATTAGATACAACACTAGGTGGAGTAGAGTATTAGATACAAAACACTAGGTGGCAGTGAGAGTATTATATTAACACTAGGTGGCAGAGTAGAGGATATTAGATACAACACTAGGTGGCGTAGAGGAGTATTAGATACAAACACTAGTGGCAGTAGAGTATTAGATACAACACTAGTGGCAGTTAGAGTATTAGATACAACACTAGGTGGCAGTAGAGTATTAGATACAAACACTAGGTGGCAGTAGAGTATTTAGATACAACTACTAGGTGGCAGGTAGAGTATTAGATATACAACACTAGGTGGCAGTAGAGTATTAGATACAACACTAGGTGGCTAAGGTTTAGAGGAGTATTAGATACAACACTAGGTGGCAGTAGAGGAGATAGATACAACACTAGGTTGGCAGTAGTAGTATATTAGATACAACACTAGGTGGCGTAGAGGATATTAGCACAACACTAGTGGCTGTAGAGGAATATAGATACACAACACTAGGTGGCAGTAGAGAGTATTAGATACAACACTAGGTGCAGTAGTATTAGAAAAACTATGTGGCATTAGAGTATTAGATACAACACTAGGTGGCAGTAGAGGAGTATTAAATACAACACTAGGTGGCATTAGAGTATTAGATACAACACTATGTGCGGCGTAGATTAGGTATTACATACAACACAATGTGGCAGTGGAGAGTATTAAAATACTATAATGTGGGTAGTAGAGGAGTATTAGATACAAACTAGTGGCATAGAGGAGTATTAAATACAACACTAGGCGGCAGTCATATACATTATGTCTCTCTGGAGGTGCAGTGGTGTGTATCTACCTCTCTCTGTCAGTCAATCTACCACAAATCTAAACTTCTGTTCAGAAACACACTGCAGAGAGAGAGAGAGAGAGAGAGAGAGAGAGAGAGAGAGAGAGGAGAGAGAGAGATAGAGGTGAGAGAGAGAGAGAGAGAGAGAGAGAGAGAGAGTTCTATCAGAGGACACCAAAGGGTTTCACTAATGGTCACAGAACTAAAAGACCAACCCTTGGACTGGCATGTCTGGTCTGGATCCTGGTGTTCTGGCTAGAACCAATATTCAAACACAGCCCGGAATACTGGTGACTTCATGGCTTCTCTCCACCCCACCTTGCCAGCCGAACAGACATAACAGCTCAGAGGAGAACTTTGATTTATTTGCCAGCCAGGCAAGCGGAATGCTGTTACTCAGACTGCTGGTTAAAGGAAAACGATAGGGTGAAAATACCCTGATGCAGCCAACCTACCTGGACTGGAAAGCTGCTGCAACATCATGAATAGTGCCTGGGCTGGAAGCTGCTGCTACACATCTGAACAGTGCCTGGGCTGGAAGCTGCTTGCAACACGTCTGAATAGTGCCTGGGCTGGAAGCTGCTGCTACACATCTGAACAGTGCCTGGGCTGAAGCTGCTGCAACACGTCTGAATAGTTGCCTGGGCTGGAAGCTGCTGCAACACATCTGAATAGTGCCTGGCTGGAAGCTGCTGCAACACATGCTGAACAGTGCCTGGGCTGGGAAGCTGCTGCAACACATCTGAATAGTGCCTGGGCTGGAAGGCCTGCAACACATCTGAACAGTGCCTTGGCTGGAAGCTGCTGCAACACATCTGAACAGTGGCCTGGATGGAACATACACCTTTAATAGAGTGATATGCAGTGGAGTAAGTGTCATGCACGACACATATGCCAGAAAGCCGTGTGTGTGGTGTTGTGTGTTGTGTTGTGTGTGTTTGTGTGTGGTGTGCAGATGTGTTTGTTTTGTGTGTGTGTGTGTGTGTGTGTGTAGAGAGATGTGGTTTTGTGTTGTGTGTGTGTGTGTGTTTTGTGTGGTGTGTGTGTGTGTGTGGTTTTGGGTGTAGTTTTTTGTGTTTGTGTGTGTGTTGTGTTGTTGTGTGTGTGTGTGTGTGTGTGTGTGTGTGTGTGTGTGTGTGTGCGCGTACATGCATGTGTAACCGTGTGTTTGCGATTAGATGTTGGTGTAGGCTTAATAATCATGAACTATGGTAAATGGTTTACATTCTACTTGTGTATGTAATTTGGGGTTACTGAGGTGGGGAACTTTTAGAGTGTGCCATTTTAGTTTTGGAGTAACTACACTGATGTGTAGTTACAAACATATCTTGGTGAGGGTAGCATTGTAAGGTTATTTTTATTGTCTGCTAACMAGGAAAGCAATGGGGGATCTGGATTGAAATATGTTTGCGCTCATTTGCACAAAATCTCACTCTCGCTCTAGCTACAGTATCACCGTGACAAAGCAAAATGTCCTGTAGTGAGACCATTACCTTTAGCCTCACACTGAACTAGTTGACTCTTTTCTTTAGCTCTCTTTAGCTGACCTGAGTTAAAATACCTCCTGATAAGCTGTAGACCATAATATTTACCAAGTGAGAATTTCATCTATATTTTTCGTAGCTGCATATTTACCGCCACCACCCTTTACCAGCTGTATAGGGCCATACGCCAACAAGAAAATGCTCTTCCAGCGACAGCGCTCCTAGTGGCCGGTGATTGTAATGCAGGAAAACTGAAATCCATTTTTATCTCATATCTACCAGCTTGTCATCTGTGCAACGAGAGGGAAAATAAATCTAGATCACCTTTACTCCACACACAGTGGAGCATACAAAATCACCCTCCATTTGGTCAATCTGACCATAACTCTATCCTCCTGATTCCTGCTTACAAGAAAAAACTCAAACAGGAAGTACCAGTGACACGCTCAATTCAGAAGTTGTCCGACGAAGCGGATGCTAAGCTACAGGACAGTTTTGCTGGCACAGACTGGAATATGTTCTGGGATTCATCCGATGGCATTGAGGAGTTTACCACATCAGTCACTGGCTTCGTTAATAAGTACATTGACAATGTAGTCCCCACAGTGACCGTGCGTACATATCCCAACCAGAAGCCATGGATTACAGGCAACATCGCACTAAGCTAAAGGCCACTATGCCCTCCGACAAACCATCAAACAGGCAAAGCATCAATACAGGACTAAGATCAAATCCTACTACATCYGCTCTGATGCTCCTCGGACGTGGCAAGGCTTACAAACTATCACGGACTACAAAGGGAAACCCAGCCACGAGCTGCCCAATGACACGAGTCTACCAGACAAGCTAAATTACTTATATTTTCGCTTTGAGACAAGCAACAATGAACCATGCGTGAGAGCACCAGCTGTTCCGGATGTGTGATCATGCTCTCGGTAGCCGATGTGAGTCTGACTTTTTAAATAGGTTAACATTCACAAGGTCGCAGTGCCAGACAGATTACCAGGACCCGTACTCAGAGCACGCGCTGACCAACTGGCAAGTGTCTTTACTTACATTGTCAACCTCTACCTGACCCGGGTTGTACTACCAACTTCAAGCAGACCACCGTACCCAAGAGCGCCAAGGTAACCTAAATGACTATCGCCCCATAGCACTCACATCTATAGCCATAACATTTTTTGAAAGGCTGGTCATGGCTCACATCAACACCATTATCCCACCACAGTGCCCTAGAAGTTCATCACTASGCAAAGGTCCCTGGGACTGAACACCTCCCTCTGCAACTGGATCCTGGACTTCCTGACAGGCCGCCACCAGGTGGTATGGGTAGGCAACAACAAATCCTCCAAACTGACCCTCAAAACAGGGGCTCCTCAGGGGTGCGTGCTTAGTCCCCTCCTGTACTTCCTCTTCACCCACAACTGCGTGGCCACGCACGACTCCAACACCATCATGAAGTTTGCCGACGACATGACGGTGGTAGGCCTGATCACCAACGACGATGAGACAGCCTAAAGGGAGGAGGTCAGAGACTTAGCAGTTTGGTGCCAGGACAACAACCTATCCCTCAATGTTAACAAGACAAAGGAGCTGATCATGGACTACAGGAAACAGAGGGCCGAGCATGTCCCCATTCACTTCAACAAGGCTGTAGTGGAGCAGGTCGAAAGCTTCACGTTCCTCCGTGTCCACATCACTAAGGATCTATCATTGTCCAAACACACCAACACAGTAAGCTGAAAAGATTTGGCATGGGCCCTCAGATCCTCAAAATGTTCTACACCAACACCATCGAGAGCATCTTGACTGGCTGCATCACCTCTTGGTAACTGCTTGACATCCGACCCCAGGGTGCTACAGAGGGTAGTGCACATGGCCCAGTACATCACTGAGGTCAAGCTCCCTGATATCTATGAACTCCATACCAGGCGGTGTCAGAGGAAGTCCCCCAAAAATTGTCAAAGACTCCAGCCACCCAAGCCACAGAGTATTCTCTCTGCTACCGCACGGCAAGCGGTACCGATGCACCAAGTCTGGAACCAACAGTACCTTGAACAGCTTCTACCCCCAATCCTTAGGACTTCTAAACAACACTTCTAAATTGCTAATCAAATGGCTTCTCGGGCTACCTGCATTGACCCTTTTTTTGCACTTACAACTCTATGCACTCACACTGGACTCTACCCATACACTCACACATACTTACACGGACACCCCAACGTACACACACACACGGTCTTGTACAGCTAACCCTGTGGAGACACACAAGACTCACACAGACAGACTCATGCATGCATGAACAAACAAACATAGGTACACACACACGTATGTGACTAACTGGATTTGAACCTGTTTTCTCATTACAATACAGTGTTAACTCACTGAGCTAAAGCCTGGTCTAAAGCCTGGTTTAAAGCCTGGTCCAAAGCCTGAGCTAAAGCCTGGTCTAACATCTGGTCTAAAGCCTGGTCCAAAGCCTGAGCTAAAGCCTGGTCTAACATCTGGTCTAAAGCCTGAGCTAAAGCCTGAGCTAAAGCCTGGTTTAAAGCCTGGTTTAAAGCCTGATCTAAAGCCTGGTCTAAAGCCTGGTCTAAAGCCTGGTCTAAAGCCTGAGCTAAAGCTGTCAGGGTTTACCAGAATTGGACCCAGAAGCAGACCAGGACAAGGTGAGTAAAAAGATGGTGAGTATTTATTAATCAATGAGAACGTGGAGGTAGATAGTTCCTGGTGGAGGAGCGGACAGCGGAGGTGGGTTGATGGGAGTGGATAGGCAGATCCAATGGATAACAACACACTGGCGACGAGCAGACAGGGATGGGGTATGGGTTCCGGGTGAATGGCTGTAAACAAAACAAACGGCGGTAAGTTAAAGTCAAGCAAGACGTACAAAACAATAAAACAAAACAAAACAAACTCTATAAACTGGAGGCTGGTTCGTGGGCACAACATACTGTTCTTGGCTAACGATCCGGCAGGGAATGGATGTCAGGTCAGAGCTTTTGAAGGGGAGAGGTGATGATCAGGACAGGTGTGCAGATTACTGATGGGATACAGGTGCGGGTGAACATCGATCTCCCAACAAGCTAATTCGCCCAGCAACCAGACAGGGTGCGTTCCAGGACACCGGAAACACACTCCAGGACAGAAACACAGGCAAACACAGACTCAGGAAGCGGGATTCGTGACAAAAGCCTGGTTTAAAGCCTGGTTTTAAAGCCTGGTTTAAAGCCTGGTTTAAAGCCTGGTCTAAAGCTTGGTTTAAAGCCTGAGCCTAAAGCCTGGTCTAAAGCATGGTTTAAAGCCTGGTCTAAAGCCTGGTCTAAAGCATCGTCTAAAGCCTGGTTTAAAGCCTGAGCCTTAAAGCCTGGTATAAAGCCTGGTTTAAAGTCTGGTTTAAAGCCTGGTTCAAAGCCTGAGCTAAAGCCTGGTTTAAAGCCTGAGCTAAAGCCTGGTTTAAAGCCTGGTCCAAAGCCTGAGCTAAAGCCTGGTCTAAAGCCTGGTTTAAAGCCTGAGCTAAAGACTGGTTTAAAGCCTGAGCTAAAGTGTGGTTTAAAGCCTGGGCCTAAAGCCTGGTCTAAAGCCTGGTCTAAAGCCTGGTTTAAAGCCTGGTTTAAAGCCTGGTCTAAAGCCTGAGCTAAAGCCTGGTCTAAAGCCTGGTCTAAAGCCTGGTTTAAAGCCTGGTCTAAAGCCTGAGCTAAAGCCTGGTTTAAAGCCTGAGCCTAAAGCCTGGTTTAAAGCCTGAGCTAAAGACTGGTTTAAAGCCTGAGCTAAAGTGTGGTTTAAAGTCTGGGCTAAAGCCTGGTCTAAAGCCTGGTTTAAAGCCTGATCCTAAAGCCTGGTCTAAAGCCTGGTCTAAAGCCTGAGCTAAAGCCTGGTTTAAAGCCCGGTCCAAAGCCTGAGCTAAAGCCTGGTCTAAAGCCTGGTTTAAAACCTGAG
>NW_019943016.1:24988-38266 GCF_002910315.2 Salvelinus sp. IW2-2015 | reverse complement strand
AGCTCTGACTCTGACATCCATTCCCTGCCGATCGTTAGCCAAGAACAGTATGTTGTGCCCACGAACCAGCCTCAGTTTAAGAGTTTGTTTTGTTTTGTTTTATTGTTTTGTACGTCTTGCTTGACTTTAACTTACGCCGTTTGTTTTGTTTACAGCCATTCCGCGGAACCATACCCCATCCTGTCTGCTCGTCGCCAGTGTGTTGTTATCCATTGGATCTGCCTATCCACTCCCATCAACCACCTCCGCCTGTCCGCTCCTCCACCGGAACTATCTACCTCCACGTTTCATTGGTTAATAAATACTCACCATCTTTTTACTCACCTTGTCCTGGTCTGCTTCTGGGTCCAATTCTGGTAAAACCGTGACAGAACGATCGGCCAGTGATGAACCCAGCGGACTGGACTCCGTTTGCCATGCAATTACCCAGCAGGAGAAGATGTTGGGACAACACAACACGGCGCTACAAGAGATAGCGGGTTCAATCCGGAACTTATCGGATAGATTAACGAGTATCCAGGATCAGCTCAGGTTGCCGGCGGATCATCCACCACTGTTTCACCATTCACCTGCCGATTCGGGAGCGGGTTCCTTCCGTGAGCCCAAGTCCGACACCGGATAAGTACGAGGGAGATTGGGAGGATGCCGTTCATTTCTTTGCAGTGTGGGTTAGTTTTTGATCTGCAGCCTACTCTTACGCCACAGATAGGCTAGATAGCTTTTGTTGATTGAGCTGCTGCGTGGTAGAGCTCTGGAATGGGCTTCAGCTGTTGTGGGACGACGGGACACCTGCATGACGTCATACAGGGTTTCACGGCAGAGATGAGAAGCTTTTTGACCATCCAGTCCGAGGTAAGGACGCAGCTAACGTTTGTTCTCTCTTCGCATATACGGTTGAAGGGGAGAGGTGATGATCAGGACAGGTGTGCAGATTACTGATGGGATACAGGTGCGGGTGAACATCGATCTCCCAACAAGCTAATTCGCCCAGCAACCAGACAGGGTGCGTTCCAGGACACCGGAAACACACTCCAGGACAGAAACACAGGCAAACACAGACTCAGGAAGCGGGATTCGTGACAAAAGCCTGGTTTAAAGCCTGGTTTTAAAGCCTGGTTTAAAGCCTGGTTTAAAGCCTGGTCTAAAGCTTGGTTTAAAGCCTGAGCCTAAAGCCTGGTCTAAAGCATGGTTTAAAGCCTGGTCTAAAGCCTGGTCTAAAGCATCGTCTAAAGCCTGGTTTAAAGCCTGAGCCTTAAAGCCTGGTATAAAGCCTGGTTTAAAGTCTGGTTTAAAGCCTGGTTCAAAGCCTGAGCTAAAGCCTGGTTTAAAGCCTGAGCTAAAGCCTGGTTTAAAGCCTGGTCCAAAGCCTGAGCTAAAGCCTGGTCTAAAGCCTGGTTTAAAGCCTGAGCTAAAGACTGGTTTAAAGCCTGAGCTAAAGTGTGGTTTAAAGCCTGGGCCTAAAGCCTGGTCTAAAGCCTGGTCTAAAGCCTGGTTTAAAGCCTGGTTTAAAGCCTGGTCTAAAGCCTGAGCTAAAGCCTGGTCTAAAGCCTGGTCTAAAGCCTGGTTTAAAGCCTGGTCTAAAGCCTGAGCTAAAGCCTGGTTTAAAGCCTGAGCCTAAAGCCTGGTTTAAAGCCTGAGCTAAAGACTGGTTTAAAGCCTGAGCTAAAGTGTGGTTTAAAGTCTGGGCTAAAGCCTGGTCTAAAGCCTGGTTTAAAGCCTGATCCTAAAGCCTGGTCTAAAGCCTGGTCTAAAGCCTGAGCTAAAGCCTGGTTTAAAGCCCGGTCCAAAGCCTGAGCTAAAGCCTGGTCTAAAGCCTGGTTTAAAACCTGAGCTAAAGTGTGGTTTAAAGCCTGAGCTAAATTGTGGTTTAAAGCCTGGTCTAAAGCCTGGTCTAAAGCCTGGTTTAAAGCCTGGTTTAAAGCCTGAGCTAAAGCCTGGTCTAAAGCCTGGTTTAAAGTCTGGTTTAAAGCCTGGTCTAAAGCCTGGTTTAAAGCCTGGTCTAAAGCCTGAGCTAAAGCCTGAGCTAAAGCCTGGCTTAAAGCCTGGTTTATAGCCTGGTCTAAAGCTTGGTCTAGTTTCCCTCAGACCAGGAAAACCACATACACGCACGCAAGCATGCACACACACACACATTGTAAACAGTAAACATGTAACATGTAAACATATCCACAGAAGGCAGCAGAAGATTACTTTAATTGAGACTATATAAGCTGTGAGCTCCGGTGTCCTAGATCCGGTGTCCTGGCTGTATCACAACCGGCCGTGATTGGGAGTCCCATAGGGCGGCGCACAATCGTCCGGGTTTGGCCGGTGTAAACCGTCATTGTAAATAAGAATTTGTTCTTAACTGACATGCATAGTTAAATAAAGGTTAAATTAAAAACAACAAAAAAATAATTTCGAGAAAACCCCATGAAGGAGGTGGAGAATGCTTACTGTTCATCCAACGACCAAATACTGTGTAACAAAACAGAACTATCATACAAAAACAAACAAGCAAACAAACATAGAGGTTCCATAGAGGTAACATAGAGGTAACATAGAGGTACCATAGAGGTACCATATAGATACCATAGAGGTAACATAGAGGTAACATATAGGTCCCATAGAGGTAACATAGAGATACCATAGAGGTACCATATAGATACCATAGAGGTAACATAGAGGTACCATACTCGCAGGTATTACATTGAAATGTATCATTTACATCATGTAATTGTAATAACTACAACACAATGTGTAAGAAAACATCTATAACACCCACATAGAGACAATATGGTATTAAGTGACAGCAAATCAAAACAAGTGAAATTAAGTTAGTTTATAAAAAGAGGGGGGCCATTGAGGAGGCGAACAAAGAGGGGGGGAGCAAAGAGGTAAGGGGGAGCAAGAGAGAGGAGGACAAAGAGGAGGAGGACAAGAGGAGGGGAGCAAAGAGAGGAGGAGCAAGAGGAGGGGAGCAAAGAGGAGGATGAGCAAAGAAGAGGAGGAGGAGCAAGAGGAGGGGGAGCAAAGGAGGAGGAGCAAGAGGAGGGGGAGCAAAGAGGAGGGGAGAAGAGAGGGGAGAGCAAAGAGGAGGGGGAGCAAAGAGAGGAGGGCAAGAAGAGGGGGGGAGCAAGAGAGGGGAGGCAAAGAGGAGGAGGAGCAAGAGGAGGGGGAGCAAAGAGGAGGGAGCAAAGAGAGGAGGACAAAAGAGGAGGAGGAGCAAAGAGGAGGAGGAGCAAGAGGAGGAGGAGCAAAGAGGAGGGGGAGAAGGCACATCTGCTGGTGCTCACAGACTGGAGGAGAAAAATACCATCTGGGAGAGGGAGGGAGGACAGAGGGAAGGGGGGAGGGAAAGAGGGGGAGGGAGACCATTTGGCACTTGAACCTGGATTGAGGGAGGGAAGGAGGGGGACTTTTAGGATTTTGATCTGAGCCAGGTAAGGTTAGGGTTAGGGTTAGGGTTAGGGTTAGGGTTAGGGGAGGTGGTAGGTAGAGTTAGGGTTTAGGGTAGGGTTAGGGTTAGGGGTTAAGGTTAGGGTTGGGTTAGGGTTAGGGCTAGGGGAGGTAGGTAGGTAGAGTTTAGGGTAGGTTAGGGTTAGGGTAAGGTTAGGGTTAGGGTTAGGGTTGGTTAGGGTTAGGGTGGTAGGTAGGTAGGATTAGGGTTAGGGTTAGGGTTAGGGTTAGGGTTAGGGATGGTAGGTAGGTAGGGTTAGGGTTAGGGTTAGGGTTTAGGGGAAGGTAGGTTAGGGTTAGGGTTAGAGTTAGGGGTTAGTGTTAGGGTTGGGTTAGTGTTAGGGTTAGGGTTAGGGTTGGGGGGTTGGTAGGTAGGGTTAGGGTTTAGGGTTAGGGTTAGAGGTTAGGGTTAGTGTTGGTTAGGGTTAGTGTGTAGGGTTAGGTTAGGGTTAGGGGAGGTAGGTAGGGTTTAGGGTTAGGGTTAGGGTTAGAGTTAGGGTTAGTGTTCAGGGTTTAGGGTTAGGGTTAGGGAAGGTAGGTAGGGTTAGGGAAAGTAAGTAGGCGTTAGAGAAAGTAAGTAGGGTTAGGGTTAGGGAAGGTAGGTAGGTAGGTAGGTAGGGTAGGGTTGGGAAGGTAAGTAGGGTTAGGGTTAGGGTTAGGGAAGGTAGGTTAGGTTAGGGTTAGGAAGATAAGTAGGGTTAGGGTTAGGGTTAGGGAAGGTAAGTAGGGTTAGGGTTAGGGAAGGTAAGTAGGGTTAGTGTTAGGGTTAGGTTAGGGAAGGTACGGGTACGTAGGTTAGGGTTAGGGAAGTAAGTAGGGATTAGGGAAGGTAAGTAGGGTTAGGGAAAGTAGGTAGGGTTAGGGTTAGGGAAGGTAGTAGGTAGTAGGGTTAGGGTTAGGGAAGATAAGTAGGGTTAGGGTTAGGGTTGGGGAAGGTAGGTAGGTAGGTAGGTGGTAGGTAGGCGTTAGGGAGATAAGTAGCGTTAGGTTTAGGTTTAGGGAGGTAGTAAGGGTTTAGGAGTTAGGGAAGGTAAGTAGGTTAGGGTTAGAGTTAGGTGTTAGGGTTAGGGTTAGGGGAAGGTAGGTAGGGTTAGGGTTAGGCGAAGTAAGTAGGGTTAGGGATAAGTAGGGTTAGGGTTAGGGTTAGGGAAGGTTAAGTAGGGTTGAGGGTTAGGGATAGTAAGGTTAGTTGAGGTATAGGGTTAGGGTAAGGTAAGTAGGGTTAGGGAACGGTAAAGTAGGGGGCAGGTGTAGGGTTAGGGTGGTAGGGAAGGTAAGTAGGGTTAGGGTTAGGGACAATAAGTAGGGTTGGGTTAGGGAAGGTAGTAGGGTGGAGGGTTAGGGAGGTAAGTAGGGTTAGGCGTAGGGTTAGGGGGAATGGAGGGAGGCGAAGATTGGGAGAGGAGGAGAGACGGGGAGGAAGAGGGAGAGAGGAATAAACAGCAGAAGATTTGTGACCTGTTCCACAAGAAGGAGCAACCAGTGAAGAACAAACACCATTGTAAAACGCAACCCATATTTATGTTTATTATTTTCCTTTTGTAACTGTTAACGTATTTGCACATCCGTACAACACTGTATATAGACAATGTCTTTATTATTTGAACTTTGTGAGTGTTAATGTTTACTGAGGCCTTTTTTATGTTTTTAACTTTTGTTGCTTTGGCAATGTAAAACATATGTTTCTCCATGAGCAAATAAACCCTTTGAATATAATTGAATTGAATTGCGAGGGTTTGGAGAGAGAAAGGAGGGAGGGAGAGAGAGAGACCATTGCACTTGGGATCCCCTCATTGTCATCAGTGCCACCTGGGGGCCCAGCCCACACTGGACCCCCCCTCCACGCTGCACGCCCCCTTTACCCACCGCTGCCCCTCTCCTCTCCTCGCTCCACCCCCGCTGCGGCACCTCCTCTCTTCTCCTCCCTCCCCCCGCTGGACTCCCTCTCCTCTCCTCCCTTCTCTCATCCCTCCACCTGCTGGCCACTCCCTCTCTTCTCCTCCCTCTCCTCCTCCACCCTGCTGGCACTCCCTCTCCTCTCCTCCCTCTTCTCCATCCCTCCCACCCTGCTGCACTCCCTCTCCTCTCCTCCTGTCTCTCCCCTCCTCACCTGCTGGCCACTCCCTCTACTCGTCCCGCCTCTCTCATCCGCTCCGCACCCTGCTGCACCCCTCTTCTCTCTCCTCCCTTTCTCATCCTCCACTGCTGCACCTCCTCTCTCCCCTCCCTTTCTCATCCATCCCATCACCTGCTGGCACCCTCTCTCTCCTCCCTTCTCATCCCTCCACCCTCTGGGCACCGCCTCTCTCTCTCCCCTTTCTCTCACCTGCCCACCCTGCTGGCACCGCCTCTCTCCCTCCTCCCGTTTCTCACCACCTGCTACCCCTCCTTCCTCTTCACCTGCTGAACCGCTCTCCTCTCCTCCTTTCTCATCCCTCACCCTGCTGGCCCCGCCTCTCTTCTCCTCCCTTTCTCATCCCTCCCACCCTGGCTAGCACCGCCTCCTCTCCTCCCGTTCTCATCCCTCCCACCCTGCTGGCACCCCCTCTCCTCTCTCCTTTCTCATCCCTCCTCCCTGCTGCACCGCCTCTCTTCTCCTCCTTTTCTCTCCTCCCACCCTGCTGCAACCCTCTTCTCTCCTCCCTTTTCTCATCCCTCCCCCCTGCTGGCACCCTCTCTCTCTCCTCCCTTTCTCATCCCTCCCTCCTGCTGGCACCCTCCGTCCCTTCCTCCCTTTCTCATCCTCCCTCCTGCTGGCACCCTCTCCTCTCCTCCCTTTCTCATCCTCCCACCCTGCTGGCACCCCTCTCTCCTCCTCCTTTTCTCATCCCTCCTCCCTGCTGGCACCGCTCTCCTTCTCCCCTTTCTCATCCTCCCACCCTGCTGGCACCGCTCTTCTTCTCCTCCCTCTCTACCCTCCCACCCTGCTGGCACGCCTCTCTTTCTCCTCCTTTCTCTCCTCCCCCTGCTGCAACCGCCTCTCTTCTCACTCCTTTTCATCTCCACCCTGCTGGCACCCCCTTCTCTCCTCCCTTCTCCTCATCCTCCCACCCTGCTGGCACCCCTCTCCTCTCCTCCCTCTCATTCCTCCCCCCTGCTGGCACCCCCTCTCCTCTCTCTGCCTCTTCTCACCCTCCCACCCTGCCTGGCACCTGCCTCTCTCTCTCTCTCTCTATCCCTCCCACTTCTGCTGGCACCCTCTCCCTCGTCCCTCCGTCTCCTATCCTCCTACGCTGCTGCACCGCCGCGCCTGGCGTCGCCTCGCCTCTTGCCGCCCTCTCATAGGGTGGGGCTGCTTTGGAAGGCGCCCAAGCGGCGGGGGAGAGGCGTGCGCAGAGGTGGGAGGGAATGAGAGAGGGGAGGAGAGGAGAGGGCGTGGCCCTGCAGCGCAGGGTGTGGAGGGATGGAGAGAAGGAGAGGAGAGGAGAGGGGGTGCCTCCTGCTAGCGGCAACCAGGGTGGGAGGGATGAAGAGGGTGAGGAGAGCCCTCGTAAACGCTACGGTCGCTCGGGTGCCAGCACCTCTCTCATCCTAGGTTTGTAGAGGGACCCTGTAGAGAGGCGCGCCGAAGAAGGAGAGGGGGGTGGGGTGCCAGCAGGGTGGAGAGGCATGAGAGAGGAAGGAGCGGAGAGAGAGGTATGAAGCGATCGGGGCTGCTGGCAGTGCGCGGTCTATGTGCTAGTCCTGTGGGAAACGGTATATTGCCAGAGACCAGTAGGTGTGTGCGGTGGCATCGCGCTGAGGAGAGAGTCTGACGGGGCTCTCCTCTCCTCCCTCTCTGGGTCGAATGGCGCGGGATCCTGCGAGCAAGCTCTGCGCGGGACCGGGTCTTCTTCCTCCTCCTCTTCATCTCCTCCACCGCGTGGCACGCCCGGGCTTCGGCGCCCGTCTTCGTCCTCCTCTCTCATCCTTCCAGGCCGCGCTGCTGGCGGCGCCCTGCGTCTCTGATGCCCGTGTCCACACTGCTGCGCACGCGCTGGGCGCGTTGCCGTCGTCTGGGCCTACTCCCGGTCGCGTACTTCCAGTCGGGGCCGTTCCCACCTGCTGGACGGCCAGCAGCCGTCCCTCTCCTCCTCTCTCGTGGGCCGCCTCCCAAGGGATGCAGAAAGGTGCTGGCAAACCGTCATGCTCTCCTCACTTTCTCAATACCGTATGGCAGGCGCCACCGCTTTGGCCCTGGGCACCCTCTCCTCTCCTCCCTCTCTCATCTCCCACCTTCTGCCTGGCACCCCCTCTAGCCTCAGGGTGGGAGGAGAGGTAGCATACTAGCCCTTCGGTCGTCGAGAAGAAGAGCAGGCTGCCGTTGCCCACCTGCCTGGCACCCCCTCTCTTAGCCAGGTTGCTTGGCGCTGGGTATCGTTCATAGTCCCACCGGCCCTGGCTGGCACCGGCGGAGATACTCCTCTGCCTCAATCTAACGTCACGTCGCCTCCCCACGCGCTGGTGCTGGCGAGCAGGCAGTGGGAGGCCGATGAACGGGTAGGACACAGAGTAGCGCGGTCGCCTCTATGCTCCCAGGGTAGAGGAGGGATGCGAGTCACGGGATGGTCCGAGTCCAGACTGTGGGGGCGTGCCGCCACGACGCCGTGGGTGGGGGATGACGCTGGCAAAGCAGCGAGAAGGTAGAGACATTACGCCCTGCGAAGGCGCAGACGCGCGGGCGGCGGCTGGGCCGGGGAGTACCCGGGGGGTGGCGAAAGAACAAGGAACAACGCGGCTGGCAAAAAGACCCGGGGGGCGGGCTGGGGAGGAGGAGGGAGGGGGTGCGCAGCAGGGAGGTGCAGTGAATGAGGTTCAAAGAAAAGATGTGGATAAGAGATGTCTGATTCAGAAGTATGAAACTCTCTTCTGTCTAATCAATTTATCTATTATCAGCTTATTTGAGAAGTCACGGACGAGGTTCTACGCATGGACGTAGATGGGTCGTCGCAGGCTAGCGTCCATCCGTTATCCTCATGGCTCGGCCTCCAAGCCGGACGGTATGCTGGCAATCGCAGAAACGCACGATAACGGAGGAGAAGCGTAGCGGAATAAGGAAATGGGGGTCCTGCTCTCTCTCAGCCAGTCCTATCGGTGGGAGGGTTTGAAGCTAAACCGACGTACGAGGAGACGACACTCGCCACCCTGCTCCTGCCCCCGCCTTCTCCCCCTCCTCTCTCATCCTCCCGCCTCTTCGTCTCTTTTATTATTCTACTGTGAACAGCTATTCACTCTATACCATTGGAACCTTAAATCAAGCACTCTTCCTGCTCTAAGCTTGAATAGTACTTACAGTAGGGCTCGATTCAATTTCCTATCGTGGAAGTTGTGGCGCTATAGCGGGATGTGGAATATTTGAAAGCAATGTTCCTGGAGGTTCGCGAGACTGCATTTCACTGGGAAACGCTAGCCAATGTTGGCTTCAATTCAATGGGCTCATAGAGCTGAACTTCATCATATCGGATTTCATCAAGCCTTTGGTGCCAATGTCACACTGTAAGTTGGACATGTCAGTATTAGGGTTCAGTTTTCTCGGTCCGAATCAAAAAGTATTATACGATTTTGGACTGGCTATGTAAAATCTCAAATCTGTAACTACTGTAAATCTATTAATATGTATAGCCATATATATGTATAGGATGCTTCTTAAGATGCGTGTTTAATTCCAGGCCCAATCTCTTTCTGATGTTTAAATCATTAAGACAGAATGTGAAGTGCCTTAATGTGGCGCATAATTTTTCAGTTGTCGTATCATTATTTCGCCCATTAAAATGACGTTACTAGTTTATGTATTTCCACATGCATTACATCGTCAGTTAGAGGGTTGCCTTCTGTTATAACACGGTCGCTAGACTGCATGGTTTGCTCTTTCTGTGTTGCTATTTGTTTTAGATCAATATAGGCTCTATTATAATTCCGGTAGATAGGCTACTTGTTTAATCTGATAGATAGGCTACTTTATTACTGATGGCTGAATACTATAAACGATAAGGCTACTTTATTAATCCGAGATAGGTACTTTGTTACTGTCGTGCTACTTTATTACATCCGGGATAGGATGCGCTAACTAACTCGATAGATAGGCAGGTATATCTGATAGATTAGCTTATCTTTATTCATTTGATGATACGCTACTTTGTAATTAATCCGATAGATAGGCTACTTAGTTAATCGGATAGATAGGCACTTTACTCTGTAGAGTAGCGGGAGACAGATACTTTACCTACATCGATAGATACGCTATCTTTATTAATCCTGATAGATAAGGCTAGTTTGTTATTAATCTGCGATAGATACGCTACTTTTGATTAATCCGATAGATAGGCTACTTTTAATATCCATCTGCTATAAATAGATGTAGGCTACTTTATCATCAATCGATGGCGGATATTAGGATTGTAAGACTAGTTTTAAATTAATCATAGTAGGGATTACTGTTAATTATCTGGCCAAGTATCTAGGTCATTGTATCGGTAGATAAATGTAGTACGTAGTAGTTAGTAGTAGAAGGCAGCAGGCAGGCAGGGCTAGATAGCAGTGAGGAGTCGTAGGTGGGTAGGTAGTAGCAGCTAGTGGTAGGTGGGCTAGTCAGATCTAGTAGCGCTGTAGTAGTCATTAGTAGGGTAGGAGTGGTTCTGGTAGGTGTGTGGTAGGTAATAGTAATGTAAAGTAATGCGGTGAGTGGTAGTAGTAGTTTAGGTCAAGTAGTTAGTGGGTAGGGTGGTGTGTAGTAGTAAGAAGTGTGCTTAGGTTTTAGTGAGCGGTATTTAAAGCCGACGGGAATAGGTATTAAGTATTAGTAGCAGGTAGTAGGTAGGTTAGTGGCTAGTAGCAGTAGTACGCTAGTTGGTAGTAGGCGTCGCGTAGGGACGTAACAGTACGGAGGAGAGGGGAGGCTGAAGTAGTGAAGTAGACATTAGTAGTAGCTGGATGAGGTAGTAGTAGAGTAGTAGTAGTAGTATAGTCAGTAGCATCAGTGAGCAAGTAGCAGAGTTGGTAGTATTAGGTAGTCATGATGTAAGGTCATAGTAAGGTAGTAAGCAAGTAGCAGGTAGCATAAGTAAGGTGCAGTAGTGCAGTAGGCAGTAGTCAAGTCGGTGGAGGTAGAGTAGTGAGTACGTAGCGTTGTGGTAGGTACACGCTAGGTAGAGGCGAGGTGAGGTAAGTGGAGTGATGGAGGGCAGGGAGTGAGGTGGGTGAGATAAGAAGAGGCAGAGGGTAGCGGGTGCCAGCCGATAGTAGAGGTTTAGCGCATCTGAGTAGGTTGTAGAGGTGAGCTGGAGTAAGTGGATAGTAGTATTAGTAGTACTTGGTAGGTTGTAGGTAGGAATGGTAGAAGTAATTAGATAGGATTTGGACAGGCAGAAGAAAGATGGTAGGTTTAGGTGGTGATTAGTAGTCATTCTAGCCGGTCATATGGTGAGTTAGGTGAAAGTAGGGGAGTAAGTATGCGAGTGGGATAATTAGTAGGATGTAGGCAGTGAGAGTAGTAAGGATAGGGGTGAAGGTGCGTCAGTCAGGTCTGTAAGGTAGCAGTAGTTAGTGGGAGAGAGGGATGATGAAGGAGAGCGGTAATAGTATAGAGAGTGGAAGGAGGGATGATGAGCCAGTCACGGGGTGGAGTAGGGGATAAGGGAGGAGCGCCGGGAGGAATGAGGTTGTATTGAGAGACAAGAAAGATAGGTGCCTACTGCAGGTGTTGAGTAGGTAATATGCCACATCTAAGTGTTAGTTTAACGCCGAGATAGAGAGGAGTAGAGTGAAGAAGGGTAACGTGTAGCCCACGGACGTCCCGGGACACCGGCGAGGCCAGACTGATCAGGGAGAGAGTGTAAGTAGGGTTAATGAAGGGAGGTAGCAGCTCAGCATTAGGCTGCCAGACGTGTTGAGGAGGGCAAGGACGAAAGAGAGGAGGGGTGTGCCAAGTCAGTGGATGGGATGGATTGAATAAGGTAGGGTAAGAGATAGAGACGAGCGAGCTGGTAGTCGGGCCAGCTCGCAGATGGGTAGGTTAGGGTGAGGGCAGTAAGAGGCGAGAATGGGATCAAAGCAAGTGATAGGGAGAGGCATGCAGCAGGGAGGTTGAGGGATGGGAGTAGAGAGAGCGAAGAGGGGTGAGGGTGAGCAGTAGTGGTTGTGGGGCTGGTATAGTCCCCAGGGTGGTGGCACGTGATGACAATTGAGAGTGAGTACGTAAGGTAGACAACAAAGAGTAGCTCTCTATTGCTCTCTCACAAGCAGTAGTAAATGTTAGCATTAGTAGTGGTAAGTGGAGTAGTGTAGTAGTAGTAGCAGTAGCAGTAGCAGTCGCAAGTAAGAGTAGCAGTAGTTGTTGTAGTAGTACGTCCTGCCTAACTCGTCAATGCGCAATTTCGCAAGATTTCAGTTATGATATAGCAAAGGCTTATAGTATGTGTCATGGGACTATGTTTTACATTGGAGCAAGATAAGTTAAATGTCAGCAGTACAGTAAAAGAGAGTTTCGTAGGATAAACAGTTTAAGATCTCAACGTGAGAGTAGTTCCAAAGTAGATTAAAGTAGATCATTGTGTCTATAGATCACGTGATGTGTAGAATAGAGAATGTTGCAAAACTTAGTTTTAAATGTAACACACAAAGGGAGATAATGATAAGATCTAAAAGCATTTTTATATTAATAATGATGAGGTATGGCTGTAGGGGTATTACAATGGTATTTGTATACTTCATTCGTGGCCCTTTGCTACAGGTTAATTGTATCTATAGATTTAGGATGGATGGCCCCACACCGAGCATCCGCAGAACTCTTGCACACCTCGGCTCGAGCAGTATATGTATATAGTCCTCTCACAGCAGTATGGTTATCGTAGTCAGCAGTAGTCAGTAGTAGTAGCAGTGGTAGTAGCAGCATAGCACGTAGTATTCAGTGCACGTAGGCAGTTAGTAAGTCAGCAGTAGAAGTAGTGGTTAACAGCAGTAGTAGCAATAGTAGCATTAGTAGTAGTAGAAGTTAGCATGTAGTAGCTCGTTAGCAGTGAGTCAGCAGTAGCTAGTAGTAGCAGAAGTAATAGCAGAAGACAGCAGCATTAATAGCTAGTAGTTAGTTTAGGAGTCAGTTACAGTTCGCAAAGTAGTAGTAGTACAGTGTAAGTTTGGGTAGTCTCAGGCAGTAGTTGTAGTAGCAGGGCAGCAGCTAGTCATTGCAGCTTCCCGTCCAGTGGTAGTCGCTTTCCCTAGAGCAGTAGCAAGTAAAATTAATAGTAGTAGCCATAGTGTACCGTAACACTGCCCACGTCGCAGCTGTTTAATAACGTTCAGCTAGTAGTCTAGTAGTAGTTTATAGAGTCACGCCATATCTCTCCTCTTGTTCTCCTTCCTCTCTCCCAATCTTCCCTCCGTCAATGTTAGTAATTAGTAATGTTGTAGTAGTGTGGTCGGAGAAGGTTTTGAAAGTATTAGCGAATAGCGAGTTAGTAGTGTAGTCCGTAGTAGAATTGGTAGTAGAAGCATTGTGTAGAGATTAGTAGCAGTAGTTGTCTCTATATAGATTAGTTGAAGTAGTTTAGTAGTAGTAGCTTAGTTAGTATTTGTCATTTTATTTTGTTTTATTTTCTCATTTTTTGTTAGTTTTTTTTTTATTTGTATGTAGTGATGAGTAGCAGTAGTAGCAGTAGTAGCGTAGTAGTAGTAATTAGCGTGATCTTAGTAGTAGCAGTAGTAGAGTAGTAGTAGTAGAAGTGCAATAGTAGCAACTGTAGTAGTAGTTATCAGTATAGTAGTAGGAGGCAGACAGTAGTAGTAGTGCAGTAGGTTGTAGGAATAGAAGTTGAGTAGTAGTAGTAGTAGTAGTAGTTAATTGGTCCAGTAGTAGTAGTATGTATG
>NW_019943016.1:22876-24963 GCF_002910315.2 Salvelinus sp. IW2-2015 | reverse complement strand
CCTTCCTCCCGTTTCTCTCCATCCTCCCCCCTGCTGCAGCCCCTCTCCTCTCCTGCCCTTCTCATCCCCCCCACCTGCTGGCACCGCCTCTCTTCTCCTCCCTTTCTCTCCCTCCCACCCTGCTGGCACCCCTCCTCTCCTCCCTTCATCCCTCCCACCCTGCTGGCACCCCCTCTCTCCTCTCCCTTCTCTATCCCTCGCTCCTGCTGCACCGCCTCTCTTCTCCTCCTTTCTCTCCTCCACTGCTGCACCCTCTTCTCCCCTTTCTCATCCCTCCCCCCTGTGGCACCCTCTCCTCTCCTCCCCTTTCTCATCTCCTCCCTCCTGCTGGCACCCCGCCTCTCCTCCCTTTCTCATCCCTCCCTCCTGCTACCGCCCTCTCCTCTCCTCCCTCTTCTCATCCTCCCCACCCCTGCTGCACCCCCTCTCTCCTCCTCCTTCTTAGTCCCTCCTCCCTGCTGGCACCGCCTCTCTTCTCCTCCCTTTCTCATCCTCCCACCCTGCTGGCACCCTCTTCTTCTCTCCCTTTCATCTCCCTCCCACCCTCTGGCACCCCTCTCTTTCTCCTCCCTTTCTCCTCCCTCCCACCCTGCTGGCAACCCTTCCTCTTCCTCCCTTTCTCATCCTCCCCTGCTGCCCCTTCTCCTCCTCCTTTTCTCATCCCTCCACCTGCTGACCCCTCTCCTCCCTCCCCTTTCTCATCCCTCCCCCTGCTGGCACGCTCTCTTCTTCCTCCCTTTCTCATCCCTCCACCCTGCTGGCACCGCCTCTCTTCTCCTCCCTCTCTCTACCCTCCCACCCTGCTGGCCCCCCTCGCTCCTCTCCCTCTCTCTCCCTCTCCCTGCTGGCCCCCTCCTCTTCCTTCATCTCACCTGTGCACCCCTTCTTCTCTCCTCCTCTCTCATCCTCTCCACCCTGCTGGCACCCCCTCTCTCCTCCCTCTATTCATCCCTCCACCTCTGTGCTGCACCCCTCTCTCCTCCTCCCTCTCTCATCCCTCCACCCTGCTGACCCCCTCTCTTTCCTCCCTCTCTATCCCTCCACCCTGCTGGCACCCTCTTCTCTCATCCCATCCCACCCTGCTGGCACCACGCTCCTCCTCCTCCCTCTTCTCATCCTCCTACCCTGCTGGCACCCCCTCCTCTCTGCTTCCCTCTCATCCCTACCCCTGCTGCACCCCTCTCCTCTCCTCCCTGTCTCGAGCCCTCCACCCTGATGCCCGCCTCTCTCCTCCCTCTCTCATCCCCTCCCACTTCTGGCTGGCACCCCTCTCTCCTCCTCCTCTCTCTCCTTCCCACCCTGCTGGCACCCCTCTCTTCTCCTCCTCTTCTCATCTCCCACCTGCTGGTCACCCCACTCGCTCTCCTCGCCTCTCTCTCCCTCCCCCCTGTGGCACCCCCTCTCTTCTCGCTCCTACTCTCATCCTCCCACCCTGCTGGACGCATCTCCGTCTCTCCCTCTCGCCTCCCTCCACCCTGTGGCACCCCCTCTCTCTCCTCCCTCTCTCATCCCTCCCACCCTGCTGCCCCCCCCCTTCTCCCCCTCCCTCTCTCATCCTCCCCTCTTCTCTCTTTTATTCACTTGAACATTCCACTCTATTCCTAGACTTTTAAATTAACTCTCGTCCCTCTCTAAGCCTGGAATGTACAGTACCGTGGGCTCATTCATTCCTATCGTGAGACGTTTGCCGCGTATAGCAGGGATTGAAATTTGAAAGGCAATGTTTCTGCATTGAGCGAGACTGCATTCATGGGAAACGCTAGCCAATGTTGGCTCAATTTACAATGGGCTACGCTATTAGAGCTGGACCTTCCCATCATATCGGATTTCCATCAGCCCTTTGGCCAATTCACACTGGTACATTGGAATGATCAGTATTAGGGTTCAGTTTTTCTCGGTGTCAATCAATAAAAGTTATTATCGCATTTCTGAGACTGGGGGCTACTAGTAAAATTCTAAATCTGTAGCACTACGTAAATCTATTAATATGTATAGCCTATATATATGCTATAGGATGGCTTCCTTAGGATGCGTTTTAATTCCAGGCCAAGTCTCTTCTGATTATGAATCATTAAGAAGAATGTGAG
>NW_019943016.1:7876-17876 GCF_002910315.2 Salvelinus sp. IW2-2015 | reverse complement strand
AGTAGTGGCAGTAGTAGTAGTAGTTGTAGAAGTAGTAGTAGCGGCAGTAGTAGTAGTAGCATTAGTACTAGCAGTAGTAGTAGTAGTAGTAGTAGCAGTAGTAGTAGTAGTAGTAGTAGCAGAAGTAGTAGTTGCAGTAGTATTAGTAGCAGCAGCAATAGTAGTAGTAGTAGTAGTAGTAGTAGTAGTAGTAGTAGTAGTAGTAGTAGTAGNAGTAGTAGTAGTAGTAGTAGTAGCAATATTAGTCGTGTTGTATTTGTAGTAGTACTAGTAGCAGTAACAGTAGCAGTAGTAGTAGTAATAGCAGTAGTAGTAGTAGTAGTAGGAGCAGTAGTAGTAGTAGCAGCAATAGTAGTAGTAGTAGTGGTGTTCGTTGTAGTAGTAGCAGCAGCAATAGTAGTAGTATTAGTGGTGTTAGTTGTAGTAGTAGCAGCAGTAGTAGTAGTGAAGGAGGAATGACAACAGTTTATTTCTTTTATCTCTGGTCGACTGGTTCTTATGGACAACATTAGCCTATCTGTTCCTCTCTCGCTGTGTGATGGAAAACAAGTGTTAATACCTAAATTGTTTAAATTCCTTTGTCTTTTCTGTCTCCAAATGCCATCTTTTCCTAGCAGCACTATATGTATAAATGTACCTGGCAAATAAAGGTGATACGGATTCTGAAAGAGACCCATGGAACTTTTCTTAGCACCCTTCAAGGCACTCTTAAAGTGCCTTTATTGCTGTACCATGTTCAATGGAACAGCGTTTAAAAGTCTGACACGTTTCGGCATAGCCTTCGTCAGGGAGTGATGTTGTTAGTTTGTGTCTGTGCCCTATTGGCCCCACAGGAAAACCACAGAACCAAGAGCTGCTTTCACCGTTTCCACTCTGAAGCGCCTCAGACATGTGACAGGAAGCAGTTGTCTGTCCGTTTATATCCCACCGTAAACAGTTACCACTTGAAACACAACCAACATGACTCTGACACGTTGAAGGCAAAGGAGTGTTGGAATACTCAGTTCTTTCATATTATGTATTTTGGATGTGATTATGTACACCATATATACAAAAGTATGTGGACAACCCTTAAAATTAGTGGATTTGGCTATTTCAGCCACACCCATTGCTGACAGTTGTTTAAAATGTTGTACACACCATGCAATCTCCATAGACAAACCTTTTCAGTAGAATGGCCTTACTGAAGTGCTCAGTGACTTTCAATGTGGCACCGTCATAGGATGCCACCTTTCCAACAAGTGAGTTTGTCAAATGTCTGCCCTGCTAGAGCCGCCCCAGTTTGGTGGATGCCAGGAGAACGCTACAAGCCCAAATGCATTGTGCCAACTCTAAAGTTTGGTGGAGGAGGAATAATGGTCTGTGGCTGTTTCTCGTGGTTCGAGCTAGGCCCCTTAGTTCCAGTGAAGGGAAATCTTAACACTACAACATACAATGACATTCTAGATGATTCTGTGCTTCCAACTTTGTGGCAACAGTTTGGGGAAGGCCATTTCCTGTTTCAGCATGACAATGCCCCCGTGCACAAAGCGAGGTCTATACAGAAATGGTTTGTCGAGATCAGTGTGGAAGAACTTGACTGGCCTGCACAGAGACCTGACCTCAACCCCATCGAACACCTTTGGGATGAATTGGAACGCCGACTGCGAGCCAGGCCTAATCGCTCCAATATAAGTGACCGACCTCACTAATGCTCTTGTGGCTGAATGCAAGTAAATCCATGCAGCAATATTTCAACATCTAGTGGAAAGACTTCCCAGAAGAGTGGAGGCTGTTATAGCAGCAAAATGAGGACCAACTCTATGTTAATGCCCATGATTTTGGAACGAGCAAGTGTCCACATACTTTTTGGTCATGTGATGTAGCTGGTAAGGGAGAACAATAAAGTTGTATTATGTGTGTTTGGGATTATTATTATTTAAACATGAGGTAATTGATTGTTGTAATTATATGGAAGTTTACATTTTGAGCAGATTAATAGCTACAAAGTACTTTTTTTTCTCACTTCTAATCATCAATGTCAAATGAAATGACGCTGAGTCCATTGGGCTAATAATAGTTCTCAATTATGTCCCTGGTTATGTCCTAGAAATTATAACCAATAAGAGAATGCAGCCGTTGTGGTGTTGGCCAATTAGCACTCCTCGTATAATTGTATTGGTGTGTTTCACTGTATTTGGTGTTAAAATAATTGTTTATCGGAAGGAAAGGATTCACTCAGGTAAATTTATTAAATGCAATATAATTTACCAGATCTTGAAGTCTTTATAGCATGAATAATTTACAATGATGTACAGTTCTAACAGCTCAATAAAACACATGAACAGCATATCTGAAAAGGATACTTTTATAGATTATAGAGCCAAAAGCTGTATGATGATGTTCCTAGTTGAGGAGGTCGACTGTAACATAACATTATGAAGTCTCATCTACGACGGGTCAAAAAAACGGAAGAAAAATTCAACAACAAAAAAAACTAATCAGAAGTGCTCACAAACTAAAARTCTGGTTTATTGTCTTACAACAAATTCACACGTACATTGAACAGGCCACAACAGACAGCAATTTAAACGACATAAAAGAAAAGAAACCTCTTTTCTTTGGCCTTGCCATCTCATACAAACCAACTACGTATGGTACAACTAAAGTACAAATACAAAGTTACTGGAATGCTTTAAATTTAATTGTTTTCTGAAATTTGTACAAGTTTGTGTTGAGATAACATGACATGGTCAAACCACAAGTAAAGTCTATTTCATAGAGAAGCATCAACTCCAAAGCACCGTTTGGTAACCAGAGATCACTGTCGAAAAAATGGCTGACCTCCTAACAATATGTACAAAAATATAAAATGTAAATAAAAATACAAACAAATTCTCCTTTTAAAGTACTGTATCTTGTTAAGAAGGTAGAACTTTGAAGTCTTGGGTATTCTAAAAAATTTGCAGTTGGGTGTGTGTGTACACGGACGTTGGGTGTGTGTACACGGACGTTGGACTCTACTTGATGATGACCACAGTTTCCCTCCAAAACGCTCGGTGGTCTAGGAGAGAGGTTACAGGGGCTTCCAGCGGGTTGAAACACAACTCTTAATCATCATCGGTTTTCTGCTTCTTCGTTCCAACATCCTCCTGTAAAGATAAAGCCAAGATAAGATTAGTTATTTCCATTTAAAACAACATTGTAGAAATATGTTTAGTTTGATTTGAAAATGAAATACCAAACACATACAATGAGTGTAAATTCAAGTCATGGATTGAAGTTGTTATATTACCTCATCATCATCATCATCGTCATCATCATCTTCCGCCGCCCTCTTGCCTGCGCGACCCTCGACCTCATCGTCATCTTCATCATCTTCGTCGCCTACAGAGACAGAGATAGAGAGGGAGACGGGTTTAGATTATTGTAGTTATGGCGTCTAACAGATAGAGGGCGCTCCAAGAAAACAATTCCCCAGGCGATCTGCCTCAGTACTTTAGCCGCAAATAGACAGCACTGCCACTAGGTGCATAATGTCAACATGAAATGGATACTCTATCATCATACATAATGTTGTTGAGAGACCGGACCACTTACCCTCAACATCCTCTTCCTCATCCTCCTCTTCTCCCACATCCTCCTCCTCGTCTACATCCTCTACATCTCCATTCTCCTCAGCCTCCTTCTGGAAAACAACACAATGCATCAAATACATAGAATCTGTTTGTCTCCAGGGGGAAAATCCATGTTGAATGACAGACTGTATTTATTTAGGAGTGAGGGTAATAACCAGGTAATATCTKATTTGTAAGAAAAATGAAGAAAAAAAACATGACTTGTCCTCGTGGATGTATTTCTACAAATACTTTTTTATAAGGACAATGAAGAAGACAGGTGAGGACAGGTAGAGAGTAACTGATTGCCATATGAGCCCATCTTTAAGGTAAAGTGGTGAAATGGGTCAATTAAAGGTAAAGTGTTAAAGGTGAAGTCTTACAGCTTTTTTCCCATTGGCTGGGGCATCTTTTCCATTTTCTGCCTCCTCAACAAGCTTCTTCTCTTTCAGGTCCTGGGGGAAAGTGAAAATGAGAGAATATGTTTGATTTATATGCTTTGTGGCACATGGTGGTTCAAATATATATCACAGGCCCATCCAATCAAGATTTTATGGCTTAAGATTTATTTCTAGAGTTGGTTGTCGTTTTAAAGACTTCTAAACGAGCGGGAACAAAAATGTTTTCACACCCCCGCCCACCTACCCCCTTCCCTCCCTCCACCCTCGCCTAAACTTGTAAAGCATGCTTTCGTTTTTCCTTTGAAAGGTGACACTTTGATCCTAACCTTCTATTGGTTGCTTTTCTTCTCTACACCCCGCCTACTTTTGGAGCTCTAATAGAAGTGTTGCAACCTGACACCAGTATGGAGTTGCGAACAAAGAGCATTGTAGTTCAGTCAAGGACTCATATAATGGGGCTCTATGAAGACACGCCCGGAAAAAGACTACAATTCCCATTGCACCCTAGTAGGTTATTCAGCCAATAAGAGCCTCTAAACGAACGCTACCAGAAGGAGGCTGACTAAATTAACTCCAGGGAAAGGAGACAATAAGACAATAGCGCCTAGAAGGGATATGCGATTCATCGACTTTCCATTCTGTAAATGAAGACAATAAGGTTCCTAATCAATCAAAACCATTCTGATTGGGTGTTGGTGTTGTATCAAGGGTCTTTATGATAAGATCAGGCTATGTTCAGGCCTATTCACTTGAAGGACAAAGGCACTTTTTTTTTCCGCCAATAGCCTTTTTTAGTGCCCAAGAAATAAAATATATATGTTCTAAGTCTCGTTCGTTTTAACCTATTCCTATGAGGAAATCTCTATTGATGAATTAGTTTGAGTAATGCTGAGCCTATAAGCCGGTTAGCAGCTACATCTCCCCCTGTACCCGCCTCCTTTCAACATCACCTTTACGTGCCAATGTTGTATTCTATAGCTATAGGCAACAACGCACAGCGATGGAAAATACGTATCATTTTTAACCTGTAGGCTAACAGGCAGACATCAACATACTCGATTTTTTTTTATTACCTGGGGTTCGTTTGAACAGCGTATGGTGAGCTTATGGCAAGGGATAAAAGATAAGTAACCGCAAAAACGCAATTCAGCGCGCAATTGGTTCAGCAGGTCGAGGCTCTGAGCAGCGCTTTGCAATGTTTAATGAAAAACGATGCCTTCAAGATGCAATGCTAGTTTATCGTGAACGCSCCCCCCKCCSKCCCCCCCCCCCSCCCATCTCTCTCTTTCTCTCTCTGAATAGGGTTACGCCGTGAAGGAACCAAAGAGAGAGAGGGAGAGAATGAACACTTTCACAGTTCAACTTTTCGCTCACACACGTCCTACACTGGGTGTTCATATCGGCATTACGCGCCGCCAAAGCCCGCATATATACTCACCTAGTTCCATTTATCACAAGCTACCGCTGGAAGCAAGTCAACATTTATTTTCTCTCTAAAGACAAGCAAAGGAAATACTGTCTGTCCGCGCTTTTTTTCATAGAAAGAATGTCTAAATCTAAGATAGTATCCAAACAAATAACCCAAGAACAGAAGCTGTTCCAAATCACACACAGACACATCATTTGGTTTACAAGCCAACTGATGCTGTTAAACGGGAGACTCCGGAGCTCGCGGTGAGGCTCCGTCACATTGCGCACAGACAGACAGAAGCCTGGTGGAACGAAGTGAACACACCGCCGGGTTTATCCATGTCAATACAGCCGTGAATCACTGATCATAAACACACAGCTAGAAGACGGGAATCGCTATCCCCACTCCATTTACAGTTATGCAAAATAATTACTCCCGTAGTTTACTCATGTCGTACTCAGGTCGGGTATAATTTTCATGTTGGTTCCGTTATTAATCCTTTACGCGCAATTTAAATCGATTTCACCACATTCTGAATTCTAAAAGGCGCGAGGCTTTTATGTCCGAATCATTCCCCATAAACTTCCACATCAATATCATATACTCAATGAAAACAGCCTCCAAAAACAATGGGATCTATTCAAGTAGCAAGTTATGACAGACCCGGTGCGCGGTACGAATTTGACGAATGGATCAATCAATTGCAGACTCGACCAGCAAATACAATGAAGCCTATAAAATGAGAAGTATACAAAGCGAATTCATCAACACGATAAAGCAGAAGTGTGTGTGTGTGAATGAGTTCTTCAAACGAGCTTCAAATCCGTGCTCAACTGAACAGACACGGTAGTATAAACAAAGAAACGCGCGCAGACTTGTACTCTGGGCAATAAAAGCATCGCTGCTTGCTGTTAATGTTTCAGTAGACCAGTGAGCGCAACTTCGGCGTACTCATTGTTAGGCTACATTTTTATCTAATATCATAGGTCTCCAAAAAAAGTGATTTCATTCCTACATCCGCAACAGAAGCCTTATCCAAAACCAGTTAGATTTGATGAAGCTCGGATAAACACTTGTTCCAGTTTCCTATAGTTGTTCTCCATTCAAAATATTCCGTCCGGAATAGATTTGAATGAAAGAAAGTGTAGAAATTGTAATTTGTCCATCACTCAGGTCACAAATTGCCCTCCACTTACCTTGGCAGAGATCTCCTTCTTGTCGACTTTTGTGTCAGCCATGTTTCTGTTTTAGCCTAATGTAACAAATGTTATAGGGGATCAGAAAAAATAATGATACGATCCACTCAGTCCCACCACTGTAAAAGAAAAAAAAGACTTATAGTGCCAGTGGCAACCTGGCCCGACCGGGGAGCCTTTAATATAGAGTTGTGGGCGGAGTCGAGGCACGGCCAGTGCGTTATGATTGGTCCATAATTTGGACAATGTCTAGCACTGATTGGTCCGAAGGGAACAATGGACAGTATTTTCAGAGAGGCGCGCACGCCCCCTAATCAGCCTCTCCGAATCATTGCAGTGACGAGTGGCTGGCCGTCCCCGCGCGGGGATTGATGACCCGCATAGCATACTTTCTGTCAACACAACACAAGATTAAACTTGTCAAAGTGGACAATTCTCGCGTCAGGACGTAATTCAAGCCGAATTTCAATTGCAAACCCCACATAAATCCAAATGTGGACAGACTATTGCATTTGGCAACATGTAACACACACACACCCGTAGTTGTTACATGTAACCGATTCACTTGTAGTCTATCCTCATCAATCACCATGTTGTTCAAGGTTTATTACATTAGGTGCTGCTTGACCTTGCATGCACTTTCATTTAACTGCTAGTCTAGTTGGCTAAAATACAAATATTTAAATTCTGTATAATGAACTAATGTAAGGAAGAAATGTAACAACTTCAAATGGATAAACTGGATGCAATGATTTAAAAGATCTTCAATGGCTTATTACGGCATTTAGAGAACGAAGCCTAGGCTATCTCTAGTTTACACACGACAGACTGACAGATAGCTCCCCTCTCCTCCTCCCCTCCTCCCCCTTTAGAGCAGCCCCTCCCCCCCTCCCTCTCTCTGCACCCCCCTTTTCCATCGGCCCCCCTCCCCCTCTTTTAGCTCTCTCTCACTCGCGCTCTCTCTGGGAGCCGTAATGCGCTTGCGCCATGTGCGGCGGGTAGAAGCGTCCATTTTCCGGCTCAGCCACCATTGTGTGTATGAGTGAAGGTCGACGCCACAGAGAAACAATTTACGAGATGTGTAGAGCATTTCTGAAAGATGTGTAGAGCGTTTCTGTTGGAGGATGAATTGTTTACAAATAGCATCTCAATCGTAAAATATAATACTAGGCTACTTTACGCACATATTTTATGGACACTGCGCAGAAATTAGTCATAACAAAAGGACTCAGGAAAAAAAAGAAATAAAATAAGACAGAAGCTTCCACATTGTCAGAWAATAAGTGCAATAGTGTTGCCTAGTGATTCCATTTACGCATGAGTGCACCATTGAMGTAGAAGGAGAGACTTACCTCACCAAAATGGCTTTTTCCAAGTGCCATATGTCGTCGTGATTGTGAAAGAACTAACCTCATTGGTAGATGAACTGGAGCAAACATAAACCTGACGCTTTGCGCCCATGGATTGGATAATCTGACTGTCAATCAAACGTAGTACTCCACTAGAGTGGTTTTCAAAACCTGGAGAGTGGATTTCAAACTAATAAAAACAACTCAGTACTGAAGAGCAGAAAGTCACTAGATGATATGTTGTTAATGAATTATTTTGAATAAAGAATGTCTTTTAACATGGCCTACATAGACACGCTGTTAATGAAGGATTTTGATTACATTTAAAACATTTAAAAAATAGCCTATTTAGACAGTTGGGCTACGCACAACGTTGTATGATCCCACGAACACATGGCACTGATGTCAGTAGAGTTATCAGCTCWGCAGTTGTACTGATGTATTAGACATTTGCCCAAAACATTTTACCCTTGTTATTTTCAGATGGGAATAAAAAAAAWWWTTWAAAAAAACATGATGGAAAAAAGTTACATGTTTTGTGTGTGTTAATAACAAAAAATATTCAACATTTGCCAAAAGTTTGACTGGTTGTTTGCAATATTGTTGTGTAGACTAATGTGTATGTGTTCACTAATCAAAACAAGAATGTGTTAACTTTGTAATGAGCTGTAGGGTAGCTGTGGCTGTCTAAGACTGCAATGTGTTACAGTGCGTTGTAGCAGTGAAAACCTCTATTCCTCACGAGGCCCCAATGGACTCTACATGCTGTGGCCTGCAGAGGAGGTCCAGACCTGGATGCTAACCTGTGTGTTGTCCTGTTAAAGAGATTGTATCTTATCTCACACAGGCACATACACTACATMACCAAAATTAAGTGGACACCTGCTCGTCAAACATCTCATTCCAAAATTGTGGGCATTAATATGGAGTTGCCCCCCCCCCCCTGCTGCTATAACAGCCTCCACTCTTCTGGGAAGGCTTTCCACTAGATGTTGGAACATTGCTGCGGGGACTTGCTTCCAATTCAGCCACAAGAGCATTAGTGAGGTCGGGCACTGATGTTGGGCGATTAGGCCTGGCTCGCAGTTGGTGTTCCAATTCATCCCAAAGGTGTTCGGTGGGGTTGAGGTCAGGGCTCTGTGCAGACAAGTTCTTCCACCCCAATCTCGACAAACAATTTCTGTATGGACCTCGCTTTGTGCACGGGGGCATTGTCATGCTGAAACAGGAAATGGCCTTCCCCAAACRGTTGCCACAAAGTTGGAAGCACAGAATCATCTAGAATGTCATTGTATGTTGTAGCAATACGTTTTCCCTTCACTGGAACTAAGGGGCCCAAACCATGAAAAACAGTCCCAGACCATTATTCCTRTTCCACCAAACTTTACAGTTGGCACTATGCACTATGCACTATTACAGTTCTCCTGGCATCCGCCAAACCCAGATTCACCTGTCGGACTGCCAGATGGTGAAGCGTGATTCATCACTCCAGATAACGTGTTTCCACTGCTCCAGAGTCCGATGGCGGCGAGTTTTACACCACCCCAGCCGACGCTCCCCTCCTCTCTTCTCCTCTCCGCTCTTCTATCCTCTCTTCTCCTCTCCTTCGCCTCTCCGCTCTTCTATCTCTCTTCTCTCTCCCCTCCTCTCTCTCTCCTTCTCCTCTCCGCTCTTCTATCCTTCTTCTTCTCTCCCTCCTCTCTCCTCTCTTCTCGCTCTAGTGGAGCACTCAAGACATTGGAGGAGGTCCTCAAACAGATGGGAGAATAAATGGGAGGTCCAACTTTTCGAGATTGACCCGAAAAATGTGAGTTCTTACTTTGCTATCATATCGTTTTATTTAGGTATTTACAAAGCATGTTAAAATACTATTTTGGGCAAGCAGAATCTGCAAAGGTATTCCTCACCTATACAGCATTGCTCAACATAATTGTAGCTGTTTGTGTTCTGAAGCAGTATTGGGTTTGATATGTTCAATCATTTCTGGGACTCTTGAAATTGTACTGTTGGAAATTATGGCCAGATGTATTACAATATAATAAATCCT
>NW_019943016.1:0-998 GCF_002910315.2 Salvelinus sp. IW2-2015 | reverse complement strand
CGATATCTGCTGTCTGTGTATGGTCGTCCGCTTTGGGTTATGTTGGCTCTGCGTGTACTTTGGCTCCGGCGGTGTGATGGGGGGTGGCGTATCGGTCTCTATGTGTCTGCGGGCTATCGGTCTTAGTGTGTTTGTAGGTCTGATGGTTGTCTCTGTTTGTCTGTGTGTTTTCGGCCACTCTTGTGTTCCCAATCAGAGGCAGCTTGTCTATCGTTGTGTCTGATTGGGAGCCCATATTTAGGTAGCCTGTCTTTCTTCCATTGTGTGTTGCAGGTGGTTATTTTCCGTTTCAGTGTTTGCACCATACGGGACTGTTTCGGTTGTTTGTTTGTACTTTTGTTATTTTGTTCAGTGTTCTGTGGATTTATTAATTATCTCATTATGGACACTTACCACGCTGCACAWTGGTCCGATCCTTGCTACTCCTCCTCAGACGAAGAGGAAATCCGTTACAGTTKTTTCTAAATATTTCTAAAACTAAAAGRATTGTATTTAAGACAAATCATTCACTAAACCCTAAACCTCAACTAAATCTTATAATAAATAATGTGTCAATTGTAGCAAGTTGAGGTAACTAAACTGCTTGGAGTAACCCTGGATTGTAAACTGTCATGGTCAAAASATATTGATACAACAGTAGCTAYGATGGGGAGAAGTRTGTCTATAATAAAGCGCTGCTCTGCCTTRGAAACAACACTATCAACAAGGCAGGTCCTACAGGCCCTGGTTTTGTCGCACCTGGACTACTGTTCAGTCGTGCGGTCAGGTGCCACAAAAAAAGTACTTTGGAAAATTGCAATTGGTTCAGAACAGGGTTGCACGGCTGGCCCTTGGATGTACACAGAGAGCTAATATTAATAATATGCATGTCAATCTCTCCTGGCTGAAAGTGGAGGAGAGATTGACTTCATCACTACTTGTATTTATGAGAGATATTGACATGTTGAATGCACCGAGCTGTCTGTCTAAACTACTGGCGCACAGCTCGGACACGCATG
>NW_019943015.1:188601-203234 GCF_002910315.2 Salvelinus sp. IW2-2015 | reverse complement strand
CCTCTGACCATCACACACACAACAATTCACTCTGAATCACACACACACACACACACACACACACACACACACACACACACACACACAACACACACACACACACACACACACACACACACACACACCACACACACCACACACACACACACACACACACACACACACACATCACACCCCTCTGATCATTTCTCTTTCTTCCTGTTCCTCGAGGAGACACCATTCTAATTGCTGTCCTCTCCCCTGTTCATTCATTAGTGCACTAGGTAAGTCGTTCCCTCTGTAGGTTCCCTCCCTGGAGTTAGAGAGCACACAGTGGCAAACTCCTCTCCTCACTGCACAGTGGAAACCATGGAAATATGAATAAATGATAGACTCCAACAGATAGAGTTCTACACTGTGGATTCTGAAGACGGTTCTCCTCCCCTGTCCTCTCCTCCTCCTCCTCCTGCCTTCTCATCCTCCCTGTCCTCTCCTCTCCTCCTCCTGCCTTCTCATCCTCCCCTGTCCCTCTCCTCCTTCCCTGTCCTCTCCTCCTCCTCTGTTCTCTCCCTCCTCCTCTCCTGTTCCTCTCCTCCTCCTCCCCCTGTCCTCTCCTCCTCTCCCCTGTCCCTCTCTTCTCCTCCTCCCCTGTCCTCTCCTCCTCCCCTGTCCTCTCCTCCTCCCCTGTCCTCTCTCCTCTCCCTTGTCCTCTCCTCCTCCTCCCCTGTCCTCTTCTTCTCCACCCCTGTCCTCTCTTCCTCCTCCCCTGTCCTCTCTTCCTCCTCCCCTGTCCTCTCTTTCCCTCCCTGTCCTTCTCTTCCTCCTCCCCTGTTCTCTTTCTCCTTCCCTGTCCTCTCCTCCTCCTCCCTCCTCCTCCCCTCCTCTCTTCCTCTCCCTGTCCTCTCTTCCTCCTCCCCGTCCTCTCTTCCTCCTCCCCTGTCCTCTCTCCTCCTCCTCTGTCCTCTCTTCCTCCTCCCTGTCCTCTCCTCCTCTCCCCTGTTCTCTCTTCCTCCTCCCCTGTCCTCTCTTCTCCTCCCCTGTCCTCTCCTCCTCCTCCCCTGTAATCTCCTCCTCCTCCCCTGTCCTCTCCTTCTCCTCCCCTGTCCTCTCCTTCTCCTCCCCTGTCCTCTCTTCCTCCTCCCCTGTCCTCTCTTCCTCCTCCCCTGTCTCTCTTCCTCCTCCCCTCGTCCTCTCCTCCTCCTCTCCTGTCCTCTCCTCTCCTCCCTGTCCTCTCCTCCTCCTCCCCTGTCCTCTCCTCCTCCTCCTGTCCTCTCCTCCTCCTCCCCTGTCCTCTCCTTCTCCTCCCCTGTCTCTCTTCTCCTCCCCTGTCCTCCTTTCCTCCTCCCCTCCTCCTTCCTCCTCCCTGTCCTCTCTTCCTCCTCCCCTGTCTCTCCTCCTACTCTCCTGTCCTCTCCTCTCCTCTCCTGTCCTCTCTTTCTCCTCCCCTGTCCTTCTCCTCCTCCTCCTCCCCTGTCCTCTCCTCTCCTCCCTGTCCTCCTTCTCCTCCCCTGTCCGTCTCTTCCTCCTCCCCTGTCCTCTCCTCCTCCCCTGTCCTCTCCTCCTTCGTCCTCCTCCTCTCCTTCCTCTCCTCTCTGTCCTGTCCTCTCCTCCTCCTCCCCTGTCCTTCCTCCTCCTCTCGTCCTCTCCTCTCCTCCTGTCCTCCTCCTCTCCTGTCCTGTCCTTTCTTCTAGGAATATACTCCTAATGACAGGAGCAGACCAGGGCTTGAGTCTAGGCGGTCATATATGGGTCTAAGGGGGTCTAATGGGGTCATAAAGGGGTCTAGGGGGTCTAATGGGGTCATAAAGGGGTCATAATGGGGTCTAATGGGTCATAAAGGGGTCTAAGGGGGTCTAATGGGGGGTCATAAAGGGTCTAATGGGGTCTAAGGGGTCATAATGGGGTCATAAAGGGTCTAAAGGGGTCTAAAGGGGTCTAAGGGGTCATAAAGGGGTCTAATGGGGTTATAAAGGGTGTTAACTGGGTCATAATGGGGTCTAATGCGGGTCTAAGGGATCCAAGGGGCAGGCAGCCTTTGCACATTGGCAGCACAAATTAAAACGTCTCCGCAGCCTGACTCATTAATTCCCTGGCCCTATGCCCTGGTCTGTCCCACTAATTACACCAGACAATCGTTTCTCCGTTCCCTTCCTGCCCCGAGTCAAGCTGCACCAAGTGCTGCATGGGACAGCCATACTTACTGACATCAGCTCCTCCCTGAACCTGAGTCATGAGCAGGAGTCTAGGGGCCGGGATTCAACCCGATTTCGCTTTAGTGACAATGAAACCTTTTAAAGGCAATGTTCCCGGATTGTGGAGGACCATATTCATGGTAAATGCTGTACAGTGAGGGAAAAAAGTATTTGATCCCTGCTGATTTTGTACGTTTGCCCACTGACAAAGAAATTATCAGTCTATAATTTTAATGGTAGGTTTATTTGAACAGTGAGGGACAGAATACACAAAAATATCCAGAAAAACGCAGTCAAAAATGTTATAAATTGATTTGCTTTTAATGAGGGAAATAAATATTGACCCCCTCTCAATCAGAAAGATTCTGGCTCCCAGTGTCTTTCATACAGGTAACGAGCTGAGATTAGGAGCACACTCTTAAAGGGAGTGCTCCTAATCTCAGTTCTTACCTGTATAAAAGACACCTATCCACAGAAGCAATCAATCAATCAGATTCCAAAACTCTCCACCATGCCAAGACCAAAGAGCTCTCCAAGATGTCAGGGACAAGATTGTAGATCTACACAAGGCTGGAATGGGCTACAAAGACCATTGCCAAGCAGTGTTGGTGAGTAGGTGACACAGTTGGTGCGAAGTTATTCGAATTGGAAGAAACACAAAAGAACTGTCAAACTCCCTTGGCCTGGGGCTCCATGTAAGATCTCACCTCGTGGAGTTGCAATAGATCATGAGAATGGTGAGAATCAAGCCAGAACTACACAGGAGGATCTTGTCAATGATCTCAAGGCAGCTGGGCCATAGTCACCAAGAAAACAATTGGTAAACACACTACGCCGTGAAGGATGAAATCCTGCAGCGCCCGCAAGGTCGCCCTGCGTCAGAAAGCACATAAACATGCCCGCTGAAGTTTGCCAATGAACATCTGAATGATTCAGAGGACAACTGGGTGAACGTGTTGTTGGTCAGATGAGACCAAAATGGAGTGTCTTTGGCATCAACTCAACTTGCCGTGTTTGGAGGAGGAGGAATGCGCCTATGACCCCAAGAAACCATCCCCACCGTCAAACATGGAGGTGAAACATTATGCTTTGGGGTGTGTTTTTCTGCTAAGGGGACAGGAACAATCACAGCATCAAAGGGACGATGGACGGGCAATGTACCGTCGAATCTTGGTGAAAACCCTTCCCTCAGCCAGGGTATTGAAAAGGGGTCGTGGATGGTATCCGCATGACAATGACCCAAAACACAACGGCCAAGGCAACAAAGGAATGGCTCAAGAAAAAGCACATTAAGGTCCTGGAGTGGGCCTAGAATTGTGTGTGTGTGTTGATCAGAGGGGACTTGTTAACAGCATGACCAAAACGAGGTGTCACTACTCCCCTATGGTACAATGTCATTTCAAATGAACAAATGAGGCTCCTGTGGGAACAATAAAGTTTGGTGAAGTTAAAGTATTTTATTACCTTACCATCTTGCACACACCTTTAACTTCACCAAACTTTATTGTTCCCACAGGAGCCTCATTTGAAATGACATTGTACGTCTTCAGTCTGGTATTCAATCCAATCTGTTGACAATGCACCATTTAATGAGCTCTGAGGACGCGGCTACGGATGCCGTCTGGGCCGGCAGCCTTGCGAGGGTTAACACGTTTTAAATGTTTTACTCACCTCAGCCACGAAGAAGGAGATCCCACAGGTTTTGGTAGCGGGCCGTGTCAGTGGCACTGTATTGTCTTTAAAGCGAGCAAAGAAGTTGTTTAATTTGTCTGGGAGCAAGACATCGATGTCCGCGACGGGGCTGGTTTTCTTTTTGTAATCTGTGATTGACTGTAGACCCTGCCACATACATCTCGTGTCTGAGCCGTTGAATTGCGACTCTACTTTGTCTCTATACTGACGCTTTGCTTGTTTGATTGCCTTGTGGAGGGAATAGCTGCACTGTTTGTATTCCGTCATGTATCCRGTCGCCTTGCCATGATTTAAAACGGTGGTTCGCTCTTTCAGTTTTGAGCGAATGCTGCGAATGCTGACCTCTCTTTCTAAAATTATCCGCCGCCATTGTTGCAAACCCTATTACTAGTCTGTTCAACCTCTCTTTCGTATCGTCCGAGATTCCTAAAGATTGGAAAGCTGCCGCTGTCATCCTCCTCTTCAAAGGGGGAGACTCTATAGACCCAAACAGTTACAGACCTCTATCCATCCTGCCCTGCCTTTCTAAAGTCTTCGAAAGCCAAGTTAATAAACAGATCACTGACCATTTTGAATCCCACCGTACCTTCTCCGTTGCGCAATCCGGTTTCCGAGCTGGTCACGGGTGCACCTCAGCCACGCTCAAGGTACTAAACGATATCATAACCGCCATCGATAAAAGACAGTACTGTGCAGCCGTCTTCATCGACCTGGACAAGGCTTTCGACTTTGTCAATCACCGTATTCTTATCGGCAGACTCAACAGCCTTGGTTTCTCAAATGACTGCCTCGCCTGGTTCACCAACTACTTCTCAGATAGAGTTCAGTGTGTCAAATCGGAGGGCCTGTTGTCAGGACCTCTGGCAGTCTTTATGGGGGTACCACAGGGTTAAATTCTCGGGCCGACTCTTTTCTCTGTATATATCAACGATGTCGCTCTTGCTGTGGGTGATTCCCTGATCCACCTCTACGCAGACAACACCATTCTGTATACATCTGGCCCTTCTTTGGACACTGTGTTAACTAACCTCCAAACGAGCTTCAATGTCATACAACACTCCTTCTGTGGCCTCCAACTGCTTTTAAATRCTAGTAAAACTAAATGCATGCTCTTCAACCGATCGCTGCCCGCACCCACCCGCCCGACTAGCATCACTACTCTGGACGCTTCTGACTTAGAATATGTGGACAACTACAAATACCTAGGTGTCTGGCTAGACTGTAAACCCTCCTTCCAGACTCATATTAAACATCTACATTCCAAAATTAAATGTAGAATCGGCTTCCTATTTCGCAAAAAAGCCTCCTTCACGCACGCTGCCAAACATACCCTCGTAAAACTGACTATCCTACCGATCCTCAACTTCGGCAATGTCATTTGAAAAATAGCCTCCAACACTCTACTCAGCAAACTGGATGCAGTCTATCACAGTGCCATCTGTTTTGTCACCAAAGCCTCATATACCACCCACCACTGAAACCTGTATGCTCTCGTTGGCTGGCCCTCGCTACATATTCGTTGCCAAACCCACTGGCTCCAGGACATCTATAAGTATTTGCTAGGTAAAGCCCCGCCTTATCTAAGCTCACTGGTCACAATAACAACACCCTCCCGTAGCACGTGCTCCAGCAGGTATATCTCACTGATCATCCCCAAAGCCATCACCTCATTTGGCCGCCTTTCCTTCCAGTTCTCTGCTGCCAATGACTGGAACAAATTGCAAAAATTACTGAAATTGGAGACTTATATCTCCCTCACTAACTTTAAACATCAGCTATCTGAGCAGCTAACCGATCGCTGCAGCTGTACACAGCCCATCTGTAAATAGCCCATCCAATCTACCTACCTCATCCCCATATTGTTTTTATTTACTTTTTTGCTCTTTGCGCACCAGTATCTCTACTTGCACATCATCATCTGCAGATCTATCACTCCAGTGTTAATTTGCTAAATTGTAATAACTTCGCTACTATGGCCTATTTATTGCCTTACCTCCTCACGCCATTTGCACAATTATCATACAATATGATTTTCTGGATTTTTGTTTTAGATTCCGTCTCTCACAGTTGAAGTGTACCTATGATTAAAAAAATTACAGACCTCTACATGCTTTGTAAGTAGGAAACCTGCAAAATCGGCAGTGTATCAAATACTTGTTCTCCCCACTGTATATATATTTTTTGTTGTTGTAATTTGTGCCCCTTTTTCTCCCCAATTTCATGATTATGATCTTGTCTCATCGCTTCTTCTCCCCCAACGGGCTCGGAAACAGGTGAAGATCGAGTCATGCGTCCTCAGAAACTTGAGCCGCCAAGACGCGCTGCTTAACACGGAAACCAGCTGCAGTAATGTGTCAGTGGAAACACTGTTCAACTGACGACCGACGTAAGCCTGCAGGCGCCCAGCCCACCACAAGGAGTCGCTAGAGTGCGATGAGCCAAGTAATGCTTCTCCTTCCTCTAACCCAAACGGCACTGGGCCGATTGTGCGCCGCCCTATTGGAGTCCTGGTCACGGCCGGCTGTGAAACAGCCCGGGATCGAACCTCCAGGCTGAAGTAATGCCGCAACAATGCAATGCGGGAGGCCCAGCAATAATATTTGTGACACACCCTCGGGACCTATAGCGCTGCCGCCAGCGCTTAGATTTACCATTGTGTCAGGTTAGTTCAAATACAACTCTAAAAGTACACGGTGAAAGTGATCAATTCTGTTCCAGATTTTACACAGATTATTACAGCTATGTGATGATCTCCACAGACCTGCGCTGACCTATGCAGAAACACTTTATATGATTACATGAGAAGAAATCTCACCAAATGCTGGCGGCCATGACAGAATCCAAATGTATGTTGGGTTGGGGGTGTGGTTTGATGTGGGTGTTTCTTGGGTGTGTCCTTGCCACCAGCAAGTGTGGTGTTAATGTTGTAAGTCGCTCTGGATAAGAGCGTCTGCTAAATGACTTAAATGTAAAATGTAACATTTCAGAGTGGTCATACCTTCCTGTGTGGTGGTAATGGTGTTACCATGGTAACATGTCANCATGGTAACATGTCAGAGTGGTCATACCTTCCTGTGTGGTGGTAATGGTGTTACCATGGTAACATGTCAGAGTGGTCATACCTTCCTGTGTGGTGTCCCGTATACAACAGGAGTTGAAGTGCTGACTCCATAGATGAATCTGTGAACACATACACACACACTCACTGTTCTATGACCAACGGCAGTCAGGATATGTGATATCTAACAAACAAACAGGTACTGTATGTTGACATTTGAACAAGTCAGACTAAACCTACCTAATTCTGGTCTCCCCATTGACGACCGTTGGTGAGGTGTGGTGTGGCTGGAAGTGAGGTCTTTGTCAGATCTCCATTGATGGGCATGGCAGCATACAGGAGATCTGCTCCTGGCCCCTTCAAATACATTTTTGTCATTTTCTCTTATCCAGAGGAATTAGGGTTAAGTGCCTTGCTCAAGGGCACGTCGGCAGATTTTTCACCTCGTCGGCTCAGAGATTTGAACAAGCAACCTTTCGGTTACTGGACCAAAGGTCTGAACCACTGGTTTACCTACCGCCCTATAAGATACTAGTCGAGCACACACAAACACAMACACAGAACACTGATTACATTATCAATGGTGGTTATGATTAGCCTGGTGTAACCAACCCGATCCCTTCGTTCACCTTTTTTTCCCACTTCAGATATCAAATCACATGTTATTTGTCACATGCACTGAATACAACAGGTGTAGACCTTACTGTGAAATACTTACTTAATTACAAGAGTTAATAAAATATTTACTAAATAAACTAAAGTAAAAAAAATCTAATAATCTAATAAATCAAAAAGTAACACAATAACTGTACATAACAATAACAAGGCTATACTATATACAGGGGGTACCGGTACCGAGTCAATGTGCGGGGGTACAGGTTAGTCGAGGTCATTTGTAAAGKGACTATGCGGATATCATAAGGTGAATGCACCAATTTGTAAGTCGCTCTGGATAAGAGCGTCTGCTAAATGACTTAAATGTAAATGTAAATGTAAATAATAAACAGCGAGTAGCAGCATTGTTAAAACAAAGGCCCCRGTGATGTACTGGGCCGTACGCACTACCCTCTGTAGCACCTTACGGTCAGATGCCGAGCAGTTGCCATACCAGGCGGTGATGCAACCGGACAGGATGCGCTCGATGGTGCAGCTGTAGAACTGTTTGAGGATCTGGAGACCAATGCCAAATCTTTCAGTCTCCTGAGGGGGAAAATGTGTTGTCGTGTCCTCTTCACAACTGTCTTGGTGTGTTTGGACYATGACAGTTTGTTGGTGATGTGGACACCAAGGAACTTGAAACTCTCGACTMGCTCCACTTCAGTCCCGTCGATGTTAATGGGGGGCCTGTTCAGCCCTCCGTTTCCTATAGTCCACGATCAGCTCCTTTGTCTTGCTCACATTGAGAGAGAGGTTGTTTTCCCCGCACCACACTGCCAGGTATCTGACCTCCTCCCTATAGGCTGTCTCATCGTTGTCGGTGATCAGGCCTACCACTGTGTCGTCTGCAAACTTAATGACGGTGTTGGAGTCGTGCTTGGCCACGCAGTTGTCGGTGAACCGGGAGTACCGGAGGGGACTAAGCACGCACCCCTGAGGGGCACCAGTGTTGAGGATCAGTGTGACAGATGTATTGTTGCCTACCCTTACCACCTGGGGGCAGCCCGTCAGGAAGTCCGGTATCCAGTTGCAAAGGGAGGTGTTTAGTCCCAGGGTTCTTAGCTTAGCAATGAGCTTTGTGTGCACTATGGTGTTGAACGCTGAGCTGTAGTCAATGAATAGCGTTCTGATATATTTGTTCCTGTTGTCCAGGTGGGAAAGGGCAGTGTGGAGTGCAATTGAGATTGCGTGGGTCTATGGTTTCTGGCATGATAGTGTTGATGTGAGCATGATCACACAGTTGTCAAGAACAGCTGGTGCTCTCATGCATGCTTGCCTCAAAACGAGCATAAAAGGCATTTGGCTCGTCTGTTAGGCTCACGTCACTGGGCAGCTCGCGGCTGGGTTTATAGTCTGTAATAGTTTTCAAGCCATGCCACATCCAACGAGCGTCAGAGCCGGTGTAGTAGGATTCAAGCTTAGTCGTGTATTGATGCTTTGCCTGTTTGATGGTTCGTCTGAGGGCATAGCGGGATTTCTTATAAGCGTCCGGATTAGTGTCCCGCTCCTTGAAAGCGGCAGCTCTAGCCTTNACCTTACGGTCAGATGCCGAGCAGTTGCCATACCAGGCGGTGATGCAACCGGACAGGATGCGCTCGATGGTGCAGCTGTAGAACTGTTTGAGGATCTGGAGACCAATGCCAAATCTTTCAGTCTCCTGAGGGGGAAAATGTGTTGTCGTGTCCTCTTCACAACTGTCTTGGTGTGTTTGGACYATGACAGTTTGTTGGTGATGTGGACACCAAGGAACTTGAAACTCTCGACTMGCTCCACTTCAGTCCCGTCGATGTTAATGGGGGGCCTGTTCAGCCCTCCGTTTCCTATAGTCCACGATCAGCTCCTTTGTCTTGCTCACATTGAGAGAGAGGTTGTTTTCCCCGCACCACACTGCCAGGTATCTGACCTCCTCCCTATAGGCTGTCTCATCGTTGTCGGTGATCAGGCCTACCACTGTGTCGTCTGCAAACTTAATGACGGTGTTGGAGTCGTGCTTGGCCACGCAGTTGTCGGTGAACCGGGAGTACCGGAGGGGACTAAGCACGCACCCCTGAGGGGCACCAGTGTTGAGGATCAGTGTGACAGATGTATTGTTGCCTACCCTTACCACCTGGGGGCAGCCCGTCAGGAAGTCCGGTATCCAGTTGCAAAGGGAGGTGTTTAGTCCCAGGGTTCTTAGCTTAGCAATGAGCTTTGTGTGCACTATGGTGTTGAACGCTGAGCTGTAGTCAATGAATAGCGTTCTGATATATTTGTTCCTGTTGTCCAGGTGGGAAAGGGCAGTGTGGAGTGCAATTGAGATTGCGTGGGTCTATGGTTTCTGGCATGATAGTGTTGATGTGAGCATGATCACACAGTTGTCAAGAACAGCTGGTGCTCTCATGCATGCTTGCCTCAAAACGAGCATAAAAGGCATTTGGCTCGTCTGTTAGGCTCACGTCACTGGGCAGCTCGCGGCTGGGTTTATAGTCTGTAATAGTTTTCAAGCCATGCCACATCCAACGAGCGTCAGAGCCGGTGTAGTAGGATTCAAGCTTAGTCGTGTATTGATGCTTTGCCTGTTTGATGGTTCGTCTGAGGGCATAGCGGGATTTCTTATAAGCGTCCGGATTAGTGTCCCGCTCCTTGAAAGCGGCAGCTCTAGCCTTAGCTCGGTGCGGATGTTGCCTGTAATTCATGGCTTCTGATTGGTAAATGTACGGTCACTGTGGAGACGACGTCGTCGATGCACTTATTGATGAAGCCGGTGAATGAGGTGGTRTRCTYCTCAATGCCATTGGATGAATCCCGGAACATATTCCAGTCTGTGCTAGCAAAACAGTCCTGTAGCGTAGCATCTGCGTCATCTGACCACTTCCGTATTTAGAGAGTYACTGGTACTTCCTGCTTTAGTTTTTGCTTGTAAGCAGGAATCAGGAGGATAGAATTATGGTCAGATTTGCCAAATGGAAGGCGAGGGAGAGCTTTGTATACATCTCTGTGTGTGGAGCAAAGGTGGTCTAGAGTTTTTTTCCTCTGGTTGCACATTTGACATGCTGGTAGAAATTTGGTAAAACGGATATATGTTTGCCTGCATTAATGTCCCCGGCCACTAGGAGCGCCGCTTCTGGATGAGCATTTTCTTGTTTGCTTATGGCCTTATACAACTCGTTGAGAACGGTCTTAGTGCCAGCATTGGTTTGTGGCGGTAAATAAACGGCTACGAATAATATAGATGAGAAATCTCTTGGTAGATAGTGTGGACTACAGCTTATCATGAGGTATTCTACCTCAGGCGAGCAATACCTCTAGACTTCTTTAAGTTATTGACAAATAGCTGTTTTCGACAAATAGACACACACCCCTACCCCTCGTCTTACCAGATGTAGCTGCTCTGTCCTGCCGAAACACGGAGAAGCCAGCCAGCTCTAAATTCTCTGTGTCGTCGTTCAGCCAAGTCTCGGTGAAACATAAGATTTTAGTTTTTAATGTCCCATTGGTAGGAGTCTTCATCGTAGATCGTCCAGTTTGTTTTCCAATGGTTGTTGACCGATAATTCTGAGGGCGGTGCTCATTAACTCATCATCCACCCTGCCCTCCACCCCTTTTTCTCTGTCTTTACTTCACGCTGATGACGGGGATTTGGGCCTTGTCTCGACAAAGCAATATATCCTTTGCGTCGGACTCATTAAAGACGTGAGTAATCGCAGTTCTGATGTCCAAAAGCTGTTTTTTGGGGGGTCTTAAGAGATGGTCGCAGCAACATTATTTACAGACAATGTGAAAAACAAAAAAACGGAAAACGGCAGCCATCCTGTCCCCGACGCCGTTATATCATGATGCGTATTCTCTCCCCTCTCGTTCCCTTCTCTGTTTATTATGCGAAGTGAAATAGGATGGTAAACTCAGCGATCATGCTTGTTCCACCAGGCTAAGTGATTGGGTGAAGGTGAATTGGGACAAAAACTCAAAAACTGTTTCGACCTTTGACCAAGTCAAATGTCACCGACCTGATTCAAGTGTCCTCCCTGTTCCGTTTCTAGGAATGCTCACAGCGAGGGGCATGTCTGCGTGATGCTGAGGATTTCCTTGCTGGCCTTCCCTATGTTGCATGTTTGGTTGCAAACTGGACGTCTTTTGAACAACTGCAGCAAGCAATCCTCATAAACAATGTACTTCCTCATCTTCATGAGGTGGTGTTGACTGGGTAGGCCTGTGAGGTGGTGTTGACTGGGAGGGCCTGTGAGGTGGTGTTGACTGGGGAGGCCTGTCAGGTGGCGTTGACTGGGTGGGCCTGTGAGATGGCGTTGACTAAGGAGGGGCCTTGAGATGGCGTTGACTGGAGGGCCTGTGGAGGTTGGGGTTGACTAGGAGGGCCTGTGAGGTGGCGTTGACTGGGAGGGCCTGTGAGATGGCGTTGACTAGGAGGGCCTGTGAGATGGCGTTGACTGGGAGGGCCTGTGAGGTGGCGTTGACTAGGAGGCCTGTGAGATGGCGTTGACTAGGAGGGCCTGTGAGATGGTGTTGACTGGGAGGGCCTGTGAGGTGGCGTTGACTGGGAGGGCCTGTGAGGTGGTGTTGACTGGCAGGTAGTTTGCCCCCGGTTGGATGCGTTGTGCAGACCTCACTACCCTCTGGAGAGCCTTACGGTTGTGGGCGGAGCAGTTGCCGAACCAGGCGGTGATACAGCCCGACAGGATGCTCTCGATTGTGCATATGTAAAACTTTGTGAGTGTTTTTGGCGACAAGACAAATTTATTCAGCCTCCAGAGGTTGAAGAGGCCCTGTTGCGCCTTCTTCACCACGCTGTCTGTGTGGGTGGACCATTTCAGTTTGTCCGTGATGTGTACGTCGAGGAACTTAAAACTTTCCACCTTCTCCACTACTGTCCCATCGATGTGGATAGGGGGTTGCTCCCTCTGCTGTTTCCTGAAGTCCACGATGATCTCCTTTGTTTTGTTGACATTGAGTGTGAGGTTATTTTCCTGACAGCACACTCCGAGGGCCCTCACCTGCTCACTGTAGGCCGTCTCGTCGTTGTTGGTAATCAAGCCTACCACTGTAATGTCGTCTGCAAACTTGATAATTGAGTTGGAGGAGCGCATGGCCACGCAGTCATGGGTGAACAGGGAGTACAGGAGAGAGCTCAGAAGGCACCCTTGTGGGGCCCCAGTGTTGAGGATCAGCGGGGTGGAGATGTTGTTACCTACCCTCACCACCTGGGGGCGGCCCGTCAGAATGTCCAGGACCCAGTTGCACAGGGCGGGGTCCAGACCCAGGGTCTCGAGCTTAATGACGAGTTTGGAGGGTACTATGGTGTTAAATGCTGAGCTGTAGTCGATGAACAGCATTCTYACRTAGGTATTCCTCTTGTCCAGATGGGTTAGGGCAGTGCGCAGTGTGATTGCGATTGCGTCGTCTGTGGACCTATTGGGGCGGTAAGCAAACTGTAGTGGGTCTAGAGTATCAGGTAGGGTGGAAGTGATATGATCCTTGACTAGTCTCACAAAGCACTTCATGATGACAGAGGTGAGTGCTACGGGGCGATAGTCATTTAGCTCAGTTACCAAAGCTTAAGCTCACAAACTAACTTGAACATCCGAATTGTATGAATGAAAGGGCACCTCAGGGGTGCGTACTTAGTACCCTCCTGTACTCCCTGTTCACCCACGACTGCGTGGCCAATCACGACTCCAACACCATCATTAACTTTGCTGACAACACAACAGTAGTAGGCCTGATCACAGACATCGATAAGACAGCCTATAAAGAGGTGTGGTGCCAGGACAACAACCTCTCCCTCAACGTCAACAAGACAAAGGAGCTGATCGTGGACTACAGGAAAAGGAGAACCCGAGCACGCCCTCGTTAACATCGATGGGGCTGAAGTGGAGCGGGTCGAGAGTTTCAAGTTTCTTGGGGTCCACATCACCAACAAACTATCATGGTCCAAACACACTAAGACAGTCGTGAAGAGAGCACGACAAAACCTATTCCCCCTCAGGAGCCTTAAAAGATTTGGCATGGGTCCTCAGTAACTCAAAAGTTATACAGCTGCACCATCGAGAGCATCCTGACCGGTTGCATCACCGCCTGGTATGGCAACTGCTCGGCATCTGACCGTAAGGTGCTACAGAAGATAGTACATATGGSCCAGTACATCACTGGGGCCAAGCTTTCTGCCATCCAGGACCTATAATACTCGGCGGTGTCAGAGGAAGGCCCCAAAAATTGTCAAAGACATCATTCACCCAAGTTATAGACTGCTATGCATTGTCACTTTACCCCTACCCACATGTACAAATTACCTATAATGAGCGGTTCCGTAGATTCATTCAGATTAGTATTAGAGTTTTATAACGAGCGGGTGGAGTAGATTCTGTGGTCATTCAGATTAGTATCCTTTCTCTCTCCCCGTGTGTGTGCGTATGTACGTGTGGAGAGAGATACTGTATAATGTATAACATAGCCTTACTGTATAATGTATAACATAGCCTACTGTATAATGTCATAACACAGCTAATGTATAATGTATAACAAAGCCTACTGTATAATGTATAACACAGCCTATTGTATAATGTCTAACACAGCCTATTGTATAATGTTTTAACACAGCCTATTGTATAATGTATAACACAGCCTACTGTATAATGTATAACACAGCCTACTGTTTAATGTATAACATAGCCTACTGTATAATGTATAACATAGCCTAACTGTATAATGTATAACACAACAGCCTACTGTATAATGTATAACACAGCCTACTGTATAATGTATAACATATCCTACTGTATAATGTATAACAGTCTACTGTATAACATAGTCTACTGTATAATGTATAACATAGTCTACTGTATAATGTATAACATTAGTCTACTGTATAATATATAACATAGTCTACTCTATAACATAGTCTAACTGTATAATGTATAACATAGTCTACTGTATAATGTAATAACATAGTCTACTGTATAACATAGTCTACTGTATAATATATAACAGCCTACTGTATAACATATCCTACTGTATAATGTAATAACATAGTCTACTGTATAACATATCCTAAACTGTATATA